>NC_091747.1:64162436-64214936 GCF_043380555.1 Nothobranchius furzeri
CTCCACCGGGGTTCAAGTTGTCCACCATGGCTTAAGAGAAAGTTAAGTTACATTCGCTACTCGCAGTGCAGTGGGCATGTGCGTCACTTATTTCGGTCCGGGTGAAACATGACCCCGTGCGTTTGCAAAACCATGAATTAATTAAATATGAATTAAACGAATCCTCGAGGCAGAGAATTTGACTCGAGGATTTTTTGTACTCAAATTATTCGAGGTACTCGAGGAATCGTTTCAGCACTAATCACTATCACCATCATCATCACCATCATCAAAATCATCATCACCATCATTACTATCACCATCATCATCACCATCATCATCATCACTATCATCAAAATAATCATCATCATCATCATCAAAATCATCATCATCATCATCACCACCACCACCACCATCATCATCACTATCATCATCACCACCATCATCACTATCATCAAAATAATCATCATCACCATCATCAAAATCATCATCATCATCATCACCACCACCATCATCATCAAAATCATCATCATCATCACCATCATCATCATTATCATCACCATCATCATCACCATCATCATCACTATCACCATCATCATCACCATCATCACCATCATCATCACTATCATCAAAATAATCATCATCATCACCATCATCACTATCACCATCATCATCATCATCATCATCATCACCACCATCATCACTATCATCAAAATCATCATCACCATCATCATCACTATAATCAAAATCATCATCATCATCATCATCACCATCATCACCACTATCACCATAATCATCATCATCACCACCATCATCACTATCGTCATCACCATCATCATCATCATCATCATCATCATCACTATCACTATCACCATCATCACTAATCAAAATCATCATCACCATCATCACCATCATCACCATCACTATCATCAAAATCATCATCATCACCATCATCAAAATCATCATCACCATCATCATCACTATCATCAAAATCATCACTATCACCATCATCAAAATCATCATCATCATCACCACCACCATCATCATCATCACCATCACCATCATCATCACTATCATCATCATCATCACCATCATCATCACTATCACCATCATCAAAATCATCATCATCATCACCACCACCATCATCATCACCATCATCATCACTATCATCATCATCACCATCGCCATCTTCACTATCACCATCATCATCACTATCATCATCACTATCACCATCATCAAAATCATCATCATCATCACCACCACCATCATCATCATCATCACCATCACCATCATCATCACTATCATCATCATCATCATCATCATCACCATCATCATCACTATCATAATCATCATCATCACCATCATCATCACCATCATCATCACTATCACCATCATCATCACCATCATCATCACTATCACCATCATCATCACCATCATCATCACCATCATCATCACCATCATCATCACTATCACCATCATCATCACCATCATCATCACCATCATCATCACCATCATCATCACCATCATCATCACTATCACCATCATCATCACCATCATCATCACCATCATCATCACCATCATCATCACTATCATCAAAATCATCATCACCATCATCAAAATCATCATCATATTCACCATCATCATCATCATCACCATCATCATCATCACCATCATTATCAAAAACAACATCAGCTGAATTCAGAAGCATTAACATCAGCGTGTATATCGATCGGTAACGGTAAATATTGATCATCAGCCATAACAGCAATATTAATACTGGCCCAAACGTTCATATCGTTGCATCCCTACAGGTAAACAAGATTCTTCTTGAGAATCATGGATAGATCAGCTAAGGACCCCTCCAACACCCATGTTCCTTCAAAAGAACAGAACAAATCATGAGGAATCGGTCTGATGTCTGGATCTTTTCTCTAACCAACCTCTTAGCACCACCTAGTGGCCAGAACCCAGTTAAGCAGGATTCTGTGATCCAGTCAGTAAAACACAGGTTAACCAGGTGGTTCTGTGGTTTTTTGTGTGCTGGAGCCTTGATTCTGTGGCCAGAGGCAGGTTCTACTCACGCTGTCATCTCCGACTCTCTGCAGAGCGTCTCCCAGGTGGAAATAAAAGCGTCCGTCATCTGTCCCCGGCTCCCCGGACTCCAATCCTTCCTGCTCACACAAGAAGTCCACTTTTATTGGGCAGAACATTGTGACCCAAAGCTTCTGAGCTCATTAGTAAAACCAGCCTTAATCACATATGTGTCTGAGAGCAACAGAACAATTCAACAACCTGGTACGACCGTGGTCTACTGCGTCAATAAAAAATAACCAATGTGATATTCTTATTATCCAGAACCAAAGGGTTCTGACGAGTCTCCCTATTTAGTTTAACCCAACAATAATGACACCTGCTCGTCTGGCATCCCCGTGGGCTCAAAACTACTGACATATATACCAAACGTGAAATAAAGACAAAGCTTCTCTGAACAACTAACCTGGGTAGGGCTGCAACAACGAATCGATAACAATCCATGAAGAAATGCGTTGGCAACACATTTTGTCATTGGTTTGTTGTGTTATGCAATTTTTCCTCGTGTCATGTAACCTTTATGTAACAGTCAGTGTGCGCACCTCATCTGTACAACAGCAGAGAAGATCGACAGACACATTTATGCTGCAAGTGCGATGAAAAAACTGTGTACCATAAACTACTTTTAGGCTTAGCCCTTTTTAGGCTTTCCCCCCAGAACTTTATTGAACAAAGGTAAGTAGCAATAGGACAGTTCCATGGGCTGGCAGACAGGGGTGGTGGTCCCCTTATTTAAAAAGGGGGACCGCAGGGTGTGTTCCAACTACAGGGGGATCACACTCCTGAGCCTTCCTGGTAAGGTCTACTCAGGGGTTCTGGAGAGGAGGGTCCGGCAGACTGTTGAACCTCAGATTCAGGAGGAGCAATGTGGTTTTGGTCCTGCTGTGGAACACTGGTCCAGCTCTATACCCTTAGGAGGATCCTGGAGGGTGCGAGGGAGTTCACCCAATCAATCCACGTGTTATCATGTGGATTTGAAGAAGGCTTTTGACTGCGTCCCTCGAGGGTTCCTGTGGGGGGTACTCCAGCAGTATGAGGTACCAGGCCCTCTGATATGGGCTGTTAGGTCCCTGTATGACCGGTGTCAGAGCTTGGTCCACATTGCCGGCAGTAAGTCGGGCTCGTTTCCAGTGAGAGTCGGTTTGCAGCCGAGTGTGAAGCAGCTGGGATGAGAATCAGCTCCTCTAAATCTGAGACCATGGCCTTGAGTCAGAAAAAGGTGGAATGCCTTCTCCAGGTCAGGGAGGAGGTCCTGCAGAGTGGAGGACTTTAAGTATATTGAGGTCTTGTTCACGAGTGAGGTACAGCTGGAGTGTGAGATTGTGCTCCACCTGCAGTGATGCGGGCGTTGTACCGGTCTGTCGTGGTGAAGAGAGAGCTGAGACAGAAGGCAAAGCTATCGATTTACCTGTGGATCTACGTTCCTACCCTCACCTATGGTCACAAGCTTTGGGTAGTGACTGAGCATGTCAACCCGGTGTTGGTTTCTCTGCACTGGATCCCAGCTGCTTTTAGAGTTCGTTTTAAAATATTGGTGTTGGCGTACAAATTGTTGACTGGACTGGCACCTTCCTATCTAGCGGACATGCTGGTGCCGTATGAGCCAACTCGCCAGTTGTGGTCGGCTGACCAGCAGCAGTTGGTGGTCCCAAGAACGAGGCTGAAGCTGAGAAGAGATAGGTCCTTTTCCACTGCTGCACCTGGACTTTCAATTCAATTCAAGTTTATTTATAAACCGCCAAATCATGACGAGTCGTCTCAGGGACCTTCAAGCAATGTGTCTATAGTTATATTGTGATTTCTTAGTAAATATTCTATTTGGTGAGAGATAAACTTTATTGTATTTATCCTAGTGGATCTATAATTAAACGGATAAACTAGTAGTAGCACATCCAACGTCAAAGAGAGTAAAAAGTTATTATCAGGAGAGGGAGAATGTTTAAGTGGTTAGCAGCAGTGTGCTAGTCGATGGCCCCCTCCATGAGGCCACCACAGCTCAGCAGAACATCGTTGTAGCTTCTTCTGGGGAGAAAAACACTTAGAGAGAAAATAAAGTTAACAGCTGAAATAGCAGGAAATAATACAGTTAAAGAGCAGATTGTAGAAGAAAGCAGTAGAGTGTGAAAAGTGGTCAGTGTGTCCTCCAGCAGTCTAAGCCTATAGCAGCATAACTACAGAGATAACTCTGGATAATCTATCCTATTTAGATGGAGGCATGTTGGAGGCAGGGCAAGGGAGAGCCGTCTTTACCGACTGTACACTCCACCTCCCTCTACTCCCCCACTTGTCCAGATTTAGGCTAACATCAGATTTTAACCATAGGCCCTATCAAATAAAAATGTTTTCAGCCTATTCTTAAAAGTAGACAAAGTATCTGCCTCACGGACTAAAGCTGGGAGCTGGTTCCACAGGAGAGGAGCCTGATAACTAAAAGATCTGCCTCCCATCCTAATTTTAGATATTCTGGGAACCACCAGTAGACCTGCAGTCTGAGAGCGAAGTGCTCGGTTAGGAACATATGGAACAATCAGATCACTGATGTATGATGGACCTTGATTATTAAGAGCTTTATATGTGAGAAGAAGGATCTTAAAATCTATTCTGAATTTAACAGGTAGCCAATGTAGGGAAGCTAAGACAGGAGAGATATGATCTCTCTTTTTAATTCTCATCAGAACTCTAGCTGCAGCATTTTGGACAAGCTGAAGACTTTTAACTACATTCTGTGGACTTCCTGAGAGTAATGAATTACAGTAATCCAGTCTTGATGTAATAAATGCATGAACTAGTTTTTCAGCATCACTCCTGGAAAGGATGCTTCTAATCTTAGCAATATTCCGAAGGTGGAAAAAGGAAATCCTGCAAACCTGATTAACCTGAATGACATGTCCTGGTCAAAGATAACACCAAGGTTCCTTACTTTGTTCTCGGAGATTAATGTAATGCCATTAAGGTCAGGCGATTGGATAAGCAATTTCCTTTTCTGGATTTCCAGCTTCTTTGGTACTTTGGAACCAGCTTCCAGGCAATACTAGAAGGGCATCTTCTCTGGTCGTTTTTAAGTCCCTCCTCAAGACTCACTTGTATTCACTGGTTTTAAACACTGACTGATTATTCTTATGGGAGACGGTGGAACAGGAGTAAAGAGCTCGCCCCGTAATCAGAAGGTTGCAGATTCGAGTCTCGCTCAGTCTGTCGCTGTCGTTGTGTCCTTGGGCAAGACACTTAACCCACGTTGCCTGCTGGTGGTGGTCGGAGGGACCGGTGGCGCCTGTACTCGGCAGCCTCGCCTCTGTCAGAGCGCCCCAGGGCAGCTGTGGCTACATCGTAGCTCATCACCACCAGTGTGTGAATGTGTGTGTGAATGGGTGAATGACTGGTTGTGTTGTAAAGCGCCTTGGGGGGTTCCAGGACTCTAGAGGGCGCTATATCAAATACAGGCCATTTACCATTTATCCACTCCTGTTTTTAAGCAGTGTTGTGTTTTATTTCTTTTACATAGTTTTTGTATGTTTTAATATATTATCCATGTTTTTACTGTTTTTAATTATGTCGGTATGTTTTTATCTGTGTGAAGCTCTCTGGTCGACAGTGTTGTGTATAAAGTGCTTTACAAATAAAGGTGGGTTGGATCGGAAAGAACAAGATCACGGATACCGCAGGGTGGCTGGGCTCTCCCTTAGAGATAGGGTGAGAAGCTCGGTCACCAGAGAGGGGATCGGAGTAGATCCGCTGCTCCTCCACATCAAGAGGAGCCAGTTGAGGTGGCTTGAACATTTGGTCAGGATGCCTCCTAGACCCCTCCCTGGTGAGGTTTTCCGAGCACGTCTAACCAGGAGAAGACCTAACGGAAGATCCAGGACACACTGGAGAGACCATGTCTCTCGCCTGGCCAGGGAATGCCTTAGTATTCCCCCGGAGGAGCTGGCCCTAGATGGCTGGGGCAGATTAGCTAATGCTAGACGGTAGAAGGCTCACAACCAAGTGGGATTCCAGAAAAGCACGATGGTCGTGAAACTAAGGCTATCTAACCTCTACAAGCGGAAGAAAAGTCCCCGCTATCCTGTTTATTCTTGGCTGTCTGCAGCTCTATGATGCAGAGTCGCTGCTGCTTCGAGTCTGCTCCAAATATCGCAGCAGCATTATGGCAAGCCACTGTAACATGTAATTCACAAACACGTCTATCTTTGAACATAATTTAAACTGGATTATTGCTAACACATACATAATAGACATGTCACAATTACATTTTTAGCAGTAGAAATTAAATGTTATTAGCATTTCCATTAGCTTACTACTGAACATGTTAATGAAATACATAAAATTTGACTTATCTTAGTTTAATTATGGATATATTTAGCATGTTGTTTAGAACGCTATTGAACTGTTTTCTAATCGTGTTTTGTTGTTGAAGGAAGAAGAGAACAAATGTTTCCCTAGCCATTTTAAAATTTTCCCATTTAACCCGATTAATCGAGTCGAGACCCTAAACGATTCATCGATGATCTAAATAATCGTTTGTTGCAGCCCTACTGGCAGGTAACCCAGGTAACCGCTAGGTGGCACTCTTAGATGGAATCCAGGCTGGCACTCACCCGGAGGTAAGGGATGCTCTCAGCTATCTGGTTTTCTGCCTTCAAGATGAAGCCGTAGTGAACTTTAGCAAAGCCGTTGTCAGGGGCAACCGCCAAGACCTAGGGGGCGGGGCATAAAGAACAGATGGAGAATCAGAGAACAGCAAAAAGCCCGCCCCCTCAAAATGAGTTATATCTGATAAAAGACCTGCACCTCTTCATAGACTTTCTTAGCCCCCTTGTTGTCACCTAGCAACAGGTGTGCGACGCCCAAGTCGTTCCTGAGGCTGACATCATCTGGGAATATTTGAACAAGCTTTTGCAGTGTTGCCAGAGATCCTCGCATTCGACCTGAAAGGAAAACGTCAAAATAAATGATGAACTACATGTTTAACTGTCAGGGCCCCGGTAACCAGAGTAAACCAGGTGTCAAGACTCAGGTAAATGGTAAATGGCCTGTATTTGATATAGCGCCTTCTAGAGTCCTGGAACCCCCCAAGGTGCTTTACAACACAATCAGTCATTCACCCATTCACACACACTGATGGGGATGAGCTACGATGTAGCCACAGCTGCCCTGGGACGCACTGACAGAGGCGAGGCTGCCGAGCGCTGGTGCCACCGGTCCCTCCGACCACCACCAGCAGGCAATGTGGGTTAAGTGTCTTGCCCAAGGACACAACGACAGCGACAGACTGAGTGGGACTCGAACCTGCAACCTTCCGATTACGAGGCGAGCACTTAACTCCTGTGCCACCGTCGCCCAGGTAACCAGAGTAAAGCAGGTGTCAGGGCCACGGTAACCAGAGTAAAGCAGGTGTCGTTACCGAGGAACTGCTGCCTCTCGGCTCGGCGTTTCAGCGCCGCCCTCAGGAGGTCAAAAGTCACATCAGGAAGCTCAGCCACCTCTCCGTAAGTGCTGACGGCTCTGTGCAGCATGTCATTACTGCGTTGCTTCTCGGCGACGTCGTCCTCCGCCTGTCATGGATACGATGTTAACGATCAGGCTCTGTTAGGGATCAGCTGACCCGGTGGGTCGTAACGTACCTGGGCCTTCCCATAGCGAGCACGCGGACTCTGAGGGAACTGCTGAACCAGGGATTCAAAGGCTTTCAGGGCCTCCTCCAGCTTCCCCTGGCGAGGAGCAGAAACATGATGTCGGGCAGTTACAGCGTTTGGGTTTGGCTGATGAACATTTCTACCTTCTTACGGAGCTTCTCTGCTGCATCCAGTTCAGCTTTAATAGTTACATCGAACTTGTTCAGAAACTTTGGTTTCTTCTTCTTCACTGCAGCAGAAACAAGGAGGAGATGAAGAGAACTAGGAGATCAAACCGTTGGGTCAGAATTGGGTTTTACCTTTTTCTTTCTGCTCCTCCACCCGTTTCTCTGCTGCTCCTTTCAAAATAAAAGCACATTGAGATCTTGATCCATGTAGCTCAAAGACAACAGTAAATGTGATCAAACATCCAGACACTTAGCAGAATAAAACTAATGACATCATCAGCGTGAGATCACACAGAGGGATGAACAGCTGGTTAGGTTTCTCACCGTCTGGAGGAATCTCTGTGGGTTTGACTTTATTCTCCGGCTCTGGTTGCTCCTCTGCTTCTAATGTTAAACATTTACCACATTTAAAGTTTCCTAACTGTTTTGGTTGATAAACATTAAAATTTCTACAAAGGCTGGTTCTGCTGGCTGTGGTTAATAAAACGGACCTCCTGGAGGGGCGGAGCCGGGGTTTCTCACCTGCTTCCTGTGTGAGTTTGGAGCTCGTCAGGTATCGGTCCGGCTCGACTGCAGAACAAAACATCACACAGAATTATAGAAACTCCATGTACAGGTTAGCCCACAGCGCCACCTGCTGACAGGCCTGATCAGACTGCAGTTAATCAGCTTCATTAATGAAAAATCTATAATATGTAACACAATAATGATATTAATAACTAATACAATATTTTACACTGATCGGTTGCTGGTTTTGTTTCTAAAATTAGCCCAGTCATAAAATAAAACTGGACTCACCAACGTTGTGGTCTGGTTTCAGCTCCTCTACTAAAACTAGAAGAAGAAGAAGAAGAAGAAGCATTAACTCAGCTGTGAGCATCAGAACCAGACCCGGTTCTGTGGTGTGGGTCGTTACTGCCTTTACAAACTCTCCATTAGTTCTCCGACAGGTTTCACAAAGTCCCTGATTGTGACATCACAATAGGTAAATGAGAAAACAGCACTCTCTCACCTGTAGAGCCCCACCCACCCAAATTCTTGTTTACTGAGACGGAGACAGGCTACGCTGTTGGAGCAGCAGAGGGCCGCGACGTGCCGTCTAGCCTTCGGTCCCACAGAAGAGGACATGTCGGGGTAGGCTCGTAAGCTTATCTGCTGGTTAGGCAGCGTCCCTGATCAGCGCTAAAAAGCCTCCACAGTACCATTAATAATAAAAACAGCTTTTATTCTGCTGAAGTATGTCATAATCCACAGAGGACATGAGCAGCTGTGTGATGTAACACGTGTTTTAGGTGCTCTGAGACAACAAAGCACATAGATGAAGTCGTGGGGGACTTCCCCGTGTTTCTCCGGTGTCTGGAGCTTAACTTTCAGCTTTGAGTTGGTTTATATTTTCACTTACTTTCTGCTTCACCAGTAACTTCAAATCTTACAACTGCAGGTTTTCGGGACGTCTGCTGACGTCGTTTCAGAGTCAGAGGACTCCAAAGCTCTTTACACCACAGTATCATTCATCCATTCACACACACACATTCACACGCTGGTGATGAGGTACGATGTAGCCACAGCTGCCCTGAGGCGCTCTGACAGAGGCGAAGCAGCCGAGCACGGACGCCACCGGTCTCTTCGACCACCACCAGCAGGCAAGGGGGGGGGGGGTTAGGTGTCTTGCCCAAGGACACAACAGTAGGATTCTGTGTCCGGAGCCGGGATCGAACCCGGACAACCCGCTCTACCTCCAGAGCAACTGCTGCTCCAATCAGCACGAGTCAACCAGAGCTTACGCTCAGCTACTCCGCCGGGCCGATCGGAGAGCCTACCCCTGATCAGGTACTCAGAAGGTTTGGACAGCCCGGTCACGTGGGCACAAGGCCAATAATGAAAACAGTGCTAATATGTCCCCTTTAAAGGCGTTTTAGACAGGAAGTGATGCGTTTGAGCAGGAACCGTCTCACCTCCAGTGGTGTCGATGGCGTTGGCTTCTTCCTCTGGAAAACAAGATTACAGGAAATGTTTTCTAAAGCTGTAAATCTATGCAGCAGAGAGGAGGAGAGAGGAGGAGGGGAGGAGAGGAGAGGAGGAGGAGAGGAGGAGGAGAGGAGAGGAGGAGGAGAGGAGGAGGAGAGGAGAGGAGGGGAGGAGAGGAGAGGAGGGGAGGAGAGGAGAGGAGGGGAGGAGAGGAGGAGGAAAGGAGAGGAGGAGAGGAGAGGAGGAGAGGAGAGGAGGAGAGGAGAGGAGAGGAGGGGAGGAGAGGAGAGGAGAGGAGAGGAGAGGAGGAGAGGAGAGGAGAGGAGGGGAGGGGAGGAGAGGAGGAGAGGAGGAGGAGAGGAGGAGGAGAGGAGAGGAGGGGAGGAGAGGAGGAGAGGAGAGGAGAGGAGAGGAGAGGAGGGGAGGAGAGGAGGAGGAGAGGAGAGGAGGAGAGGAGAGGAGGAGAGGAGAGGAGGAGAGGAGAGGAGGGGAGGAAAGGAAAGTAGAGGAGGAGAGGAGAGGAGGAGAGGAGGAGAGGAGGAGAGGAGGGGAGAGGAGGAGAGGAGAGGAGGGGAGGGGAGGGGAGGAGAGGAGGAGAGGAAAGGAGAGGAGAGGAAAAGAGGAGAGGAGGAGAGGAAAGGAGAGGAGAGGAGAGGAGGGGAGGAAAGGAAAGTAGAGGAGGAGAGGAGAGGAGGAGAGGAGGGGAGGAGGAGAGGAGAGGAAAGGAGAGGAGAGGAGGAGAGGAGGGGAGAGGAGGAGAGGAGAGGAGGGGAGGAGAGGAGGAGAGGAAAGGAGAGGAGAGGAGAGGAGAGGAGAGGAGGAGAGGAAAGGAGAGGAGAGGAGAGGAGGAGAGGAGGAGAGGAGAGGAGGGGAGGAGGAAAGGAAAGTAGAGGAGGAGAGGAGAGGAGGAGAGGAGAGGAGAGGAGGGGAGGAGAGGAGAGGAGAGGAGAGGAGAGGAGGAGGAGAGGAGAGGAGAGGAGGGGAGGAGAGGAGGAGAGGAGAGGAGAGGAGAGGAGAGGAGGGGAGGAGAGGAGAGGAGGAGAGGAGAGGAGAGGAGGGGAGGGGAGGAGAGGAGGAGAGGAGAGGAGGAGGAGAGGAGGAGGAGAGGAGAGGAGGGGAGGAGAGGAGGAGAGGAGAGGAGAGGAGAGGAGGGGAGGAGAGGAGGAGGAAAGGAGAGGAGGAGAGGAGAGGAGGGGAGGAAAGGAAAGTAGAGGAGGAGAGGAGAGGAGGAGAGGAGGAGAGGAGGAGAGGAGGGGAGAGGAGGAGAGGAGAGGAGGGGAGGGGAGGGGAGGAGAGGAGGAGGAAAGGAGAGGAGGAGAGGAGAGGAGGAGAGGAGGAGAGGAGGAGAGAGGAGGAGAGGAGAGGAGAGGAGAGGAGGGGAGGAGAGGAGGAGGAAAGGAGAGGAGGAGAGGAGAGGAGGAGAGGAGGAGAGGAGAGGAGGGGAGGAAAGGAAAGTAGAGGAGGAGAGGAGAGGAGGAGAGGAGGAGAGGAGGAGAGGAGGGGAGAGGAGGAGAGGAGAGGAGGGGAGGGGAGGAGAGGAGGAGAGGAAAGGAGAGGAGAGGAGAGGAAAAGAGGAGAGGAGGAGAGGAAAGGAGAGGAGAGGAGAGGAGGAGAGGAGAGGAGGGGAGGGGAGGAGAGGAGGGGAGGAAAGGAAAGTAGAGGAGGAGAGGAGAGGAGGAGAGGAGGGGAGAGGAGGAGAGGAAAGGAGGGGAGGAGAGGAGGAGAGGAGAGGAAAGGAGAGGAGAGGAGGAGAGGAGGAGAGGAGAGGAGGAGAGGAGAGGAAAGGAGAGGAGAGGAGAGGAGAGGAGGAGAGGAGAGGAAAGGAGAGGAGAGGAGAGGAGGAGAGGAGGAGAGGAGAGGAGGGGAGGGGAGGAGGAAAGGAAAGTAGAGGAGGAGAGGAGAGGAGGAGAGGAGGAGAGGAGGGGAGGGGAGGAGGAGAGGAAAGGAGAGGAAAGGAGAGGAGAGGAGAGGAGAGGAGAGGAAAGGAGAGGAAAGGAGAGGAGAGGAGAGGAGAGGAGGAGAGGAGAGGAGGAGAGGAGAGGAGAGGAGAGGAGGAGAGGAGAGGAGGAGAGGAGAGGAGAGGAGAGGAGGGAAGGAGAGGAGGGGACCTACTGACCGTAGGGGTGTTGGCTGTCTCCAGGATCGTCTGATAAAACACAAAAGATGCTTTTGAGTT
Organism: Nothobranchius furzeri; assembly: GCF_043380555.1. Lineage (NCBI taxonomy): Eukaryota > Metazoa > Chordata > Actinopteri > Cyprinodontiformes > Nothobranchiidae > Nothobranchius > Nothobranchius furzeri. The sequence continues at coordinate 64,174,451 of NC_091747.1, forward strand.
CTGGGTCCAGGTGAACCCAGCAGAACCTCTCAGATGATTATTTTAGTTATGTTGCTTAATTTCACCCTGAATGTCGTGGCAGTTTGCTGATTCATGGAACAAGAACAATTTATAAGCAACAGTGACAACCTCCCTCTCACCGAGGACATGAGGGGGCTGACCTCCACACAGGTGGTGAAGCAAGCTCAACAGCAGCAGGAGGCTGAGGAAGGATGGGAAGTTTCCCAGAATGCTCTGCAGCTTCTACATCATGCCCCCAGAAGAAAGCCAAGTTAGATCTAGACTTCAAACTCCATGCAGCAAAGCCAAGGACTCAAAACTGCAACCTTCTTGTGTCGAGGCAGCAGCGCTACCATGCAGCAGAGTTTGAGTGGCAGCTCACTGAACCAATAGGAACTTCTGAAGCCCCCCCCACACACACACTGACCTGGAATAAAGTGGTCTTCTACCGGCAGAGGCAGCGGAACGGCGGCTGAGACAAACGACACAAACAAAACATCTAATCAACTAACAGATGATGACATCACTGATGACTCAGCAGAAAGGAAGTCTGCTTCACTCGTAACAAACGAGTGATGATCAGACTAGAACAGACCAGAGATTACTGTGGACCAGTTATAGTCAGCTGGTGTTAGTGTGCACACATACACACACACACACGCACGCACGCACGCACACACACTCACACACACATACACGTGCACACACACACACACACACGCACGCACGCACGCACACACACACACACTCACATACACTCACGCATGTACGCACACACACGCACACATACACGCGCACACACACACATGCGCACACACACACACACACACACACACACACAAACACACACCAACCTTGGATTTCAGACTCCACATCCTGAGATCCAGGGACTGCAGCACAGAAGCATCAACATTAAGGCGTTGTCATGCCAACAGCTAACCTCACACAGGTGACAGGAAGCAGGTGAAGTGTGTGTTTAAATAAGACGAGTGGTGAGGAGCCTAACCAGCGATTAGTCAGGGCCCTGATCCCACCTGGTGTGTTTTTATGCTTACTAGTGGCCAGGCTTACGTGTCACACACCTGAAGCTGGCGTTCCAGACCGCGAGGCGTGCCCTGGACGGTGGTTTGGTTTCTCTGCAGCTTGTTGGTTTGGTTCTTAGAGACGTGAAGACAGAAGGAAAACCAGACGGATGAGAGGGAACATCCATTTACATGAATGAATAAGCACCAACCACCGAGGTGAGGCACGCCTGACCCGATACTACCATCACCTGCTCTTGGCGTTTATCCTCTGCCCCATTCAGGAAGAGAAACAGCGTGACATCATCAGCATAATCTCTAGCAGCCAATGGCAGTCTTAACCAGTTTAAACCAGTAAAACAACCCAGGACTGATGTTTGTGGTGGTTTTGGTTAGGGATGCACCGATACGATACTGGTATCTGTATCGTATCGGTGCCGATACCCATTCCAGTGTTGGTAAAAGTGAACCGATACCAGTGCAGCTCACTGTAACTGGTCATTTCTGTTCACATATTTTAGTTTTGTGATGATTTCTATTCATTTATTTGACTGTTTATCTACCTCACAGTCTCTTCCTGTTGAAGGCAGAGAAGAAAATAAAACCTGTATTCCAAATCATTGCATGTTTTTGTGAGGTAGAAGTATCGGTATCGGCGAGTACTCAGATCCAAGTATCTGTATCGTATTGGTTTGGAAAAAAGGGGCATCGTTGCATCCCTAGTTCTGGTCGACTACCAGCTGCTCTCAGGTACCGGGTCAGCAAGTAAAGAAAACGTGTTAGAGGTCATGAAGCTGCTCACCTGTCGTCTCTCCAGGTGAGCCTCGCCCCTCTGGTGCCCATCCCACTCGGAGTCCTGTTCAGCGTCCAAAAGAGACCAGAAACATCCAGTTAGATCCTTGGTGAGGAAATACACCTGTCCTGTTTCCATGGTAACACACACCTGTTGCACTTCTGCGTATTTACCTACTCTGTACGTACACACACACACACACACGCACACACACACACACACGCACGCACGCACACACACACACACGCACACACACACACACGCGTGTCCTTTGGAGGTTCTGGAGAAGCGCTGACCCATCAACACTGAAGTGTGCTGCTGGGAGTGGAACAGGAACTGGATCAGAGGTTCTGGTCTGGGTCAGGGTTTCCAACTCCCCACTAAAATAAAGTGCAGAATCAGACTATAGGAGCTTTTATTTTGAAGTTTTTAGCGGATTTTAAAAGTCACCCGTAGCATCCTGTTGTGCTGCCATGTGGACACACTCCACACATGAACCCCTATCTCCCTGAAACTGGCCAATCGAAAAGTCCCCGTTTGTGATGTCACAGTCAGAATAATTAGCACTGAAGGAGGTGCTAAAGGAGGTCAGACGCACAGGAGAGGAGAGGAAATGTCATCTTTATGACTTCAGTCTCAGAAACAAACTACAACAAAACTCGGTTTCAAAACCCTTCAAATACCTGAGTTCAGCAAGCAGAGAACCAGAAAGCGTGTTTCATCTGAGGATGCACGATAAATCTTCTGTTAGCATATCAGTGTCGGCCCGATAAGCCACACCGTGCCCTTATTAACAATATTTTCCTGTTTGTGTCGGTTTCAGAGGGTGGGGGTGTGATGTGTAGCTGTTCAGTCATGGGAACGTGATGGTGATCATCTCAGAAGTGTGTGTGTGTGTGTGTGTGTGTGTGTATAATTATCATCACGTAAACCAGGTAGATCCAACCATCTGGAACAATAAGGTGTTGAACATGCTGCTGTGGACCATTCTTCTCATCGAGGAGCTGTCTTCACCCAAGCAGAGTGAAATCCATTAGAGCCAACAGGTGTGCTCACCTGTAGGAAACCTCACCAGAAGGTTATCTCCATCTGAACAGACTCTGTCTCGCTGCTGCATCCTTAAACACGTTAAAGCGGAACGATCTACCGTTGTCATGGCTACCGGTAATGACCTCCCAGAGCTGAAGCACAGCAGAGAGGGGTTAACCCAAAGTTCCGTCATCCTTTCTTCGGCTAGACGACCATCTTCTGCCTCCTGATGGCGGTCGGAGTTCTGGGTTGGGAGTTGGTTAGCGCTGATCAGAGACCCTTCTCCCTGGAACCGCTCTCCTTTTCCAGCTTTGTTCTGTCTCTACCCTCTTCTCCTTCATTGTCTCCAACACTTCCCTTTCTTTCTAATCTAATCTCTCCTTCTCCTCAGTGACTCTAGCTCTCCCTCTTGCCATGCCTTCCTCCTCTTCCCTCGCTCCAGCCCTCTTTCCCTTCTCCATCATTTCTTTAGCCAGCTCCTTTTCTTTGGCCATCCTCTCTCTTTCTTCAGCAATGCCTTCCTTTTCTAGTCCTCCTTTTTCTCTAGCAATCATTTTCTCTACTTTCTGACTTTTCTCTTTCCATCCTTTCTTTCTCTGGTCGCTCCTTCTCCTGTTCTACTTTACTTGTTTCCTAACGACACATTCTTGCTCAGCTCTTTCTTTTTCTACCTTCTGTCGTTCCAGGCATTCCCGCTGTTAAAAGTCCCTTTCCAGAGGAATAATGTTTGTGAACACCGTTTAGACTACATTACCCATGATGCACCTCGGTATCTGTACTTCCCGTTGGGAACGTGTTTAGCGCAGTTCAGCACAGCTGAAAGGTGTTGGATGATCAGCGTTTTTCTCGTGCGTTCCTGTGTGAGTTACCCTTGGTGTGCGTGTTTATCATGTGAGTATTATAAGATGAGATTGATGCTTATTTGACTTTATCTGTGAGTTGCTCTGTGTACATCACTAAGAAGCTAGTCCTGTTGCTAAGTTGCAGGTTTTGTTGGCCTACTTCAGGCAGCCTTGGTTGCAGCTTATATGGCATTCCATATACGACTCACTATCAAGTATGGTGGTTGGAGGTGGATAGAACTATTTTCTGTGTTTATTATCTGACCTGTAGAGATACTGTTTGCTAATGCATATACGAACAAGAAATTCATGTATGGTCTTAGGGTGGCATCTAGTGGCCATGAGGTTTATAGCAGATCATATAACTTCATGCTGGAAACCCACAGTGCTGTATAAGCGGTACACTGCTATTCATACTAATGGTTGTTCTTTCTGTTAACAGATTACCACACCCACATACTCCTGCACACTCACACTCCCTTTACCTGCATTCATAGATGGGAATGCAATTGCCTCACTTGTTGATGTCATCTGCTACCTCTTTAATAAAACTACTTGGACTACATCACTGTGGAGTGCCAATCCTTCTGACCGAGGACAACTCAGTTGAAGCGTGATCGGCAATCAGTGCAAACATTCAGTACAAGTGGTCCTTCGAGCCAGATTTGCCTTGGCTGAGTTCATGAGATGGAAAACCCTCAGGATGGAGGTGCATCGAGTAGCCCCCGTCCAAAACGGGAGAGGAAACTCCCGGGATATCTGGTGGACTATGAGCACAACCTAACTGAGCCACCCAACCCATCTAGAGCTCCAAGTAGTTCCAGTAGCTCTGACAATGAAGAGGAAGGGAGATGGCAGAGGATGGAATCCGCATGGAACAGTGTCCTCCAAACCATGAATCACCTTCAAGCGTCTATGGAGGACACTCATGGAACATTACTGAAGCGGGTGGAGCGTTTGGAGCAAGCTTCACAACCTAGCAGTGAGGTGATACATCGCACCATAGAGCCACTACCTGTACCAGAGCAGGACACCACAACACCTGCGAACATGCTGACGCCAGTGAAGGCATCTGCTCCATCACCTCCTCGTAAAGTGAGTTTTCACACTCAGCCAGTGCTGCACCCTGCCACTTATGTAGCTGCATCAACGCCACTCAGGAGACTTGGACGATGCACCGCTACACCCTTCGTGTACCAGAGATCGGAACATCATCTCCTTATAAACCGGCCAGGCCAGGTGCAGATATCACATCACGCAGCCTCAGCTAATCAGCCAAGACAACGTGCTTATCATGCAGTACAGCAGCTATCACAGGCTGGGGATCCAGTGAGTCTGCAGCAGATGTTACATCCAGCTGCTCCCGTCTTCCAAGCCAGACCTCCAGCTAATCCTGTGTACTTGCAGCAACCACCGCGTCCTGCTGATCCGACCTACCAACTTCCACGTCCACCAGAACCTGTGACCCAGCCATCACAGTGGGCAGACGCTCAGCACCCTGTATCCAACATATTGCATCCTGAAGCTTTGCCTGATCCAGCTGGCAACCACCACGTTCCCGACCCGTCAGGAAGTGACCATTCATCATCTTCCTCTGCTGGACAATATAATCCATGGGTTGCCACATCTGAATCAGCCAGAGCGCCTCTACCAAACCTGATGGAGATGATGGTGGCATCTTCATATGGTATTCCAAAGCCTAGGCTGGTGGTCTTCAGGACGGGCAGAGAGAGTGACTTCGCCTTATTAAAGAAAGGGCTGGACAGCACCTTAGGGCCACATTCTCATCTGGGAGAAGATTACAAGTTTCAGGTCCTATTAGATCATCTAGAGTATCCCAGCGCCCTACAGGTAGCCAAGCGCTACATCCATGACCGCACTCCCTATACTAGTGCAATGAGGGCGCTAGAGCAGAGGTATGGACAGCCAAGGCAGTTAGTCCAAAGTGAGCTTAGCACTATATTGAACTGCCCCCCTATTAGAACAGGAGACTCTCAAGCTATTGAGGACCTGTCCCTGTCCGTGTCCAGCCTGGTCGGGCTTCTCAGTACCATGGATGAAGTAGCAGCCAGTGAGCTTCATTGTGGTTCACATGTGGACAGACTGCTTACCAAACTCCCCCTGAACTACAGAGACAGCTTCATCGAGTACTGTATTACCCGGGGGATCATCCGCACTGGCAGCAGCCGAACATACAATATGTATGACTTCTCAGAATGGTTTGAACGGAAATCCCAAGTCCTTCAGCTATCCAGACAAGCCTCTCACATGCCCTCTGACAGGCCACGCCCAGAGAAGAACCTACTCAAAGCCTTAGCAGGGCCCAAGTCACACAGCAAATCTGCTTCCATCTACTACGGCCCAAATCCAGCCCAAGCCAAGCTAAGACCAGGGGGAGGATCTACAGCTCCCAATCCGACAGTCCAACCTAAGAAGAGACAGAAGTTCAAACCTTATTGTCCATACTGTGAAGGGACAGAGCATTATCTGAATGGCTGTGATGGATTTAAAGGGCTAGACCTCAAAGCTATGGCTACCTGGATTACTGAGAAGGCCAAATGCTGGCGCTGTGGCCGTAAACATTCTCCAGAGCAGTGTACTCTAAAGAAGCCGTGCAGCACCTGTGGTGACCAGCATTTGTCTGTGCTCCATGACCTGGTTGAGGCCAAGAAGCGGGACCCTAACATACTAACTGTGAGTACTAGTATGGTTTACCTAGACTATTCAAGTCACTCAGGTCGAGTCATGCTTAAAGTAGTACCAATTCAACTACATCATGGTGGCAAATCTCTGGACACATTTGCTGTGCTTGATGACGGCTCAGAAAAGACTGTTGTGCTTCCTGCGGCAGTTGAATCTCTAGGTTTGGAGCAGGAGGAAGCAACACTCGCACTGCGAACTATCCGTCGAGATGTAATCCAGATGAAGGGAGGCTTTGTCTCATTTCAGGTGTCACCGAGAGCTAAGCCCAAAGTGAGGTACAAAGTAACACATGCATTCACAGCCGACCAGCTGAGTCTAGCTACTCAGTCATGTCCAGCTGAACAGCTGAAGAAGAAGTATATTCACTTGCAGAAAGTCCAGATCAAAGGATTTAACCAGGTCCAACCTTTGGTGCTACTTGGCTCAGATAATGCTCATCTCATCACCCCTGTCCGTCCTGTCCTTAGGGGGTCATCTAAAGGGCCAGTAGCCGTCTGCACCAAGCTCGGATGGGCCATCCAGGGGCCAGCCAGTAGTATGCCTACATCTGAGGGGGAGCTGCAGTGCCTGAACATGTGTCTTTCTCCTGCAGAGGCCCTGCATCAAGATGTGAAGCGTTTGTGGCAACTAGATGTTCCCCCCTGTAGGACAGAGAAGGAGGTCACACGGTCAAAGGAGGACAGAGAGGCAGTGGCTATGTTGGAAACAAAGACCCTCAGAGTCCCAGTAGATGGTGTCGAGAGATATGCCACTCCTCTACTGAGAAGAAGAGACTTTCCACGTCTGTGTGTCTCCCCTGAAGCAGTAAAGGGCCTCCTCAGATCTACTGAACGTAAGCTGGCCAAGAACCCTGATCTGACCCATACATACAACCAGGAGGTCCACAGGTTAGTAGAGTCTGGCTATGTTGCTAAGCTGAGCCCAGATGAGACACATAGCTCTTCTGAGTCATGGTATGTACCGCACCACATAGTACATCACAACAATAAGGCTAGAGTGGTCTTCAACTGTTCGTTTGAGTTTCAGGGGTCCGTCCTGAACCGCTGCCTCTTACCAGGACCTCCCATGGGGCCCACTCTGCTGGGGGTATTACTCCGCTTCCGCCAACACCCTGTAGCCGTGAGTGGAGATATCAAAGCCATGATTCATCAGGCTTGGCTGCTCCCAGAGGATTGTCCCCTGCTACGGTTTCTGTGGAGGGATTGTGAAACAGATCGGCCCCCAGACATATATGAGTGGAGAGTTTTGCCCTTCGGAACGACATGTAGCCCCTGCTGTGCTACGTTCGCCCTACAGAGACATGCAAGGGAGCACAAAGAAACCCACAAAGACATCTGTGACTCAGTCCACACAGCCTTCTACGTGGATAATTGTTTACTGTCCCTGTTCAACCCAGAAGAGGCAAAACAGCTCATCGACCGGATGAGAGATTTACTCATTCAGGGAGGATTTGATATACGACAGTGGGCGAGCAACGTGCCCGAAGTAGTTGCTCACCTGCCCGCTTCAGCTCGATCAGAGAGCTGTGAACTTTGGCTGAACTTTAAAGGTCTCGACTCACAAGAGTCAACTTTAGGACTTAGCTGGCACTGTCCGACAGATGTCCTGGGATATAAGCACCGCCCTATCACCTACTCCACGGTCACGCTGCGCAATGTGTACAAGGTACTAGCTACCCAGTATGACCCACTAGGTTATATTTGTCCCTACACTACAAGGGCCAAGCTGATTGTACAGGCCCTGTGGAGCACAGAAAGAGGGTGGGATGAGCCCATCGAAGGGAATCTACTTCAGTCCTGGCTTGAGTGGGAAGGCGAACTGTCACACCTTCAGCATGTCACCATTCCCCGTTGCTACGCTCCTCCTCATAACTCCAGCAATGTGACATACGAAGCTCACGTATTCTGTGACGCATCGGAAAAGGCTTATGGGGCTGTGGCTTATCTCAGGGTAATTGAGCGGCAACGGCCCATCATCACATCATTCCTGATGGCTCGCTCCAGAGTGGCCCCACGCAAGCAGGTGTCAATGCCCCGGTTGGAGCTTTGCGCAGCACTCACAGGAGCCCAATTGGCCAGATTACTCCAGACAGAGCTTACTGTTCCCATACAGTCGATTTACCTGTGGACAGACTCTACCACGGTGCTGCAGTGGATCCAATCTAGTTCCTGTCGCTATAAGGTATTTGTGGGGACTTGAATCTGTGCAATACAGGAGCTGACATCTCCTGAACAGTGGCGATATGTGACCTCTGAGCTCAATCCTGCTGATGACATCACCAGAGGGAAACATCTCGCTGACCTAACAGCCCCCAATCGTTGGTCACATGGTCCACCTTTCCTATTACAAGCCGCTGACACTTGGCCTAAGCTGCCAACAGTGTTTCCAGCCTGCAATGAAGCAGAGCTCAGGAGGACTGCATTCTGTGGGCACGCTTCTGTATCCCCAACCTTGCCGGATCCAATGCAGTATGCCTCACTAGATAAGCTGATTGCTGCTACGTACCGGACCCTACACGGGGCGGCCGACACTCCTATTACAGCCGCGGAGCGACTGGAAACCAAGACCATGCTGCTCCGCTCAGCTCAGACCGACAGCTTCACAGAGGAGACCAAAGCCCTCCAGACCAGTCGGCCAGTCCGCTCAGACAGCCGTCTTAGCACGCTGTCCCCTGAATATGACAGTCTTACTGGTCTTATCAGAGTCGGAGGCCGCCTTCGTCAAGCCGCAGACTTAGATCCAGACAGTATTCATCCCATCGTACTAGCAGCTGAACATCCCCTGACCAAGCTCATCATAAGGACTTATGATGACCAGCTCCTTCACCCAGGTGCAGAGAGGCTATTTGCGGAGATACGGCGCACCTATTGGATTCTCAGAGGACGTCAAGCCATTAAGAAACACCAGCACCAGTGTGTGGACTGTAGGAGATGGCGCGCCACACCTTCTACACCCAAGATGGCTGATTTACCTTCCTCACGGATGAGACTCTATAAACCCCCGTTCTGGTCAACGGGCGTAGACTGTTTCGGGCCATACACGATAAAGATAGGTCGTAGAAGAGAGAAACGCTGGGGAATTATCTACAAGTGTCTTACAACTAGATGTGTGCATCTCGATCTCCTCCCTAGTCTTGACACCGATTCCTTCCTTATGTCATTACGCAGATTTATCGCACGCAGAGGAAAGCCATACGAGATGTGGTCTGATCAAGGAACCAATTTCAGAGGTGGTCATAGAGAACTCCAAGCAGCATTTGAAAACATGGAGCCTGACCTCAAGCAGCAACTAGCCACGCAGGCTATCAACTTCTGCTTCAATCCCCCACACTCGCCTCATTTCGGAGGAGCCTGGGAAAGGGAAATCAGAGCAGTGAAGTCAGCTCTGCAAGTAGTCCTGAAGGACCAAGTTGTGGCAGAAGAAGTCCTACTCACAGCTCTCATAGAGGTTGAGGGCATTTTGAACTCAAAACCGCTTGGCTATGCATCGGCTGACATAGCCGACCCAGATCCCATCACACCAAATCTTCTCTTGATGGGGCGGCGTGATTCAGCACTACCCCAGGCAGTCTACGGCCCCTCAGGCACTCTTTCGACCAGAAGATGGATACACAGCCAGGTCATCAGTGACCACTTCTGGAAGCGGTTCATACAGAACTACCTCCCAGGACTGCAACTCCGACAGAAATGGAGGAAGTCCACTGACAACATGACCGTGGGACAAGCTGTTATGATTGTAGACTCTAATCTGCCTAGAGGCCTCTGGCCTGTGGGTACCATTTCCCAAGTTTTCCCAGGGACTGATGGTGTTGTTCGGGCTGCCGAAGGCAAGGTTAAAGACAGTCCCTATGTTCGCCCGGTGACTAAGCTAGTGGGACTCCCCAAAGTCCCTGAGGACTTAGATGATACTGTTCCGCAATAGCTTGACTTTAGCATGTGTGTATTTGTATCCATACAAATACAGGGGCGGCTGTTAAAAGTCCGCTTTCCAGAGGAATAATGTTTGTGAACACCGTTTAGACTACATTACCCATGATGCACCTCGGTATCTGTACTTCCCGTTGGGAACGTGTTTAGCGCAGTTCAGCACAGCTGAAAGGTGTTGGATGATCAGCGTTTTTCTCGTGCGTTCCTGTGTGAGTTACCCTTGGTGTGCGTGTTTATCATGTGAGTATTGTAAGATGAGATTGATGCTTATTTGACTTTATCTGTGAGTTGCTCTGTGTACATCACTAAGAAGCTAGTCCTGTTGCTAAGCTGCAGGTTTTGTTGGCCTACTTCAGGCAGCCTTGGTTGCAGCTTATATGGCATTCCATATACGACTCACTATCAAGTATGGTGGTTGGAGGTGGATAGAACTATTTTCTGTGTTTATTATCTGACCTGTAGAGATACTGTTTGCTAATGCATATACGAACAAGAAATTCATGTATGGTCTTAGGGTGGCATCTAGTGGCCATGAGGTTTATAGCAGATCATATAACTTCATGCTGGAAACCCACAGTGCTGTATAAGCGGTACACTGCTATTCATACTAATGGTTGTTCTTTCTGTTAACAGATTACCACACCCACATACTCCTGCACACTCACACTCCCTTTACCTGCATTCATAGATGGGAATGCAATTGCCTCACTTGTTGATGTCATCTGCTACCTCTTTAATAAAACTACTTGGACTACATCACTGTGGAGTGCCAATCCTTCTGACCGAGGACAACTCAGTTGAAGCGTGATCGGCAATCAGTGCAAACATTCAGTACACCCGCTCTTCCTGAACAGCCACTCAATCAATCTCCCGTCTCTTTTTCTGCCCTTTCTTTAGCCAGTCTTGCCATCTCTATCTTTTCTCTCTCTTCTTTCTCATTTTTCCTCTACCTTTTCCCTTTCCTTTCTCTCCTTTTCCACCATCTTATCCAGTCTCCATCCCTCTTTCTGCAGTTCCTTCCTAACAGATGTTTCCAGGTGCTTCACCTTCCCTTCCCAGGCTGCCTCCCTCTTCTCCTCACCAGCCAGGTGAGCTTTGATCTTGACAGAGCCATGCGAGCGATCCTCTTGGCCTGTCTCCTCGTAGATCCGCCTCAGCTTGTCTTCTCCACTGGAGTGCAGCTCAGCTCCTCGCCTGGCCCGCTCTGAGGTTTAAGGTCAGAGACTTTAGGAACCAGGTAGAACAGGTTACCGGCCGGTGCCAGCTCTACTCCTGACCAATTTTCATCTTGGTCAGAGGTTGTGGTACGTGGCCGTAGGAGAGCCCCTGTGGTCGATCCCAACCCCCACCTGACCTCAATCTTTCAAACCGCTTCTCTCCACTTGCTGAGGAACAACCAGCTGATTCCTCCAGGCCTCCTCTTCCCTCCCAACCATCTGATCCCATAGTCCAGAAGAAACGACCTCAGCAGTCAACACCCCCCCCTCCCCCACCCAGACCTCCACCCCGACGCAAAATACTAAAGGAGGCTGTGCATCGACACTCTGCTGGACCTCCTGCCCTGGCTCAGGAGGTGAGCTCCTCCACCTCAAACCCTCCAGTTCCCCGACACCACAGGAACCCAAACCCAGAACCCTCCACGACTCCATGGGAACACAAATCAGGAGCCCTCACACCCCGTCCACTGTTTTCACCAACCACTTAGCTGGTAGGTGATTCAATAATCAGGATGTTTTAACATCATGATGAGATGTTTTCCATCAGCCACCATTCCTGCTCTCCTGGATAAACTTCCTGGTCTGCTGTGCTCCATCCCAGCTTCAGCTATAAGAGTGATCATTCATGTGGGATCGAGCGATGTTACACGCCGGGAGTCCGTCATCACTCAACAGCATGTTCACCATCTCTCTGACGTTCTGAAGAGCAGCAGAATGTCTGTTTTCATCTCCGGCCCGATCCCCACAGTTCCTCGTGGACGTGGACGTTTTAGCCGTCTGCTCTCTCTCCTCTCCTGGCTTCAGTCTGCTTGCAGGTCCCACAGTTTTGGTTTCATTGATAATTTTAACCTGTTTTGGAACCGTTTCTCCTTTTTCAGACAAGATGGTATTCACTCTAACTGACATGGCTCTAGCATGCTAACCGCTAACGTCCGGTATGCTGTGAAGTCCCATAGATGTACATCTGTGGTGGATTCCCTTCCACAGACCCCAGCCATCTTCTGCCATCACTCAAACCTCCACTACAAATAACATCACTCCTACAGTCCTCCCATGATGCAACTGTCTTCTGTGTGTCTTCCAAAGGTCACAATTCCTAAAATGTTGTCTTCTGCTGACAAACCCGAGTTTCCCTATTCCAGTTCATTTATCAACCAGCAAACACATAAACTGCATTCATGGCCGGAGAACCCAGAACACCAGATGTTTACGACCCATCCCTCTCCAGCAGGTTAAGAAGATAAATGTTCTCCAGGATTCAGTTCATTGGTCCTGTTAAATGCCCGCTCCATCTCAAACAAATCCTTCATTTTAAATGAGCTGTTCGCCACAGAAAAGTTGGACTATTTATTTCTTACAGAGACATTTAAATGAATTATGTCCACCAAACTGCTCTGTGCTTACCACACCACGCCCGACACGTCGTGGTGGAGGTCTTGCTGTGGTCTTTGGGGACAAACACGTCTGTAATCTGGTGAAAAATGTCCCTTTTACAACTTTTGAATGTCAGGTCATCAAAGCAGGTTTACAAAATGTATTTCACTGTATTTTAATCTACCGACCTCCCGGTCCAGCTGCCCTTTTCTCTCTGCATCTGCAGATTTTCTATCATCAATGATCGAACTAGAAAAAGTTTTAATCCTCGGTGACTTTAACTTACACATTAATGATCCTAATTGTAGCACAGCAGTGGAGTTCATGTCTATTACAGAGCCTTTAACTTAGAGCAGCACGTTTCAGGCCCCACACACTAAATGGGACACACTCTAGATCTTGTTTGCTCTTTGGGACTAAACATCAATCATTTACATGTTGAAGAGGTTCTTGTGCGTGACCACAGCTGCACTTTCTTTAATGTCCTATCTGATGTTGAATCTGTCCCTCGCACCTAAAATCAAAGAGTAGTATCATTAATCAGTCAGCGGTGGATGGATTTTCTAGACAACTTGACAGCAGCTCAGTTCAGGGTGATGATCCAAGCTTGTTCATCCAGTCATTGGACAAACAATGCTGCAGCATCTTAGATAAAGTAGCTCCTGTTAAGCTGATAACTTTTTCTAGCAAGAGGAAAAGTCCCTGGATTAATAAAAACATTTAGAGTCTCAGAAGGACACGCCGCAGAGCCGAGAGGCGTTGGAAGTCGACTAGATTAGAGAGTCACAGGCTGTACTTTAAAGAACTGATAACATCTCTGAATGAGACGGTGAAAACTTCCAGAGCCACTTACTTTGCTCAGCTGATCGCTGTAAACAAAAATAACTCTAAAGTCCTGTTTGACACCATAAACCAGATTGTTTCACCTCACGCCCCTCTTATGCCAGTTTACTCAAGGTCTGACTGTAATAACTTTGTTGGACATCAACTATGAAGGATGATTTTTAATGAATTTTTGAAAATTACATAATTGTATTGACTGTTCAAGTTTGCTTTAATATCTGAGGATTTCTACAGTAAATCTGTCTGAAATGTGGCACACAGGTACAGTACGTGTCCCAGAGGAAGGATGTGTTGAAAGTTGGACATCAACTATGAAGGATGATTTTTAATGAATTTTTGAATGTGACACGCGCGCGGATCTAGTCTTTCTATCGGGAAATACAGCGAGAAGGCGGTACCGTAAATACTTGTGTAAAAGCGCAAGGAAATTTCCGCGGCGGAGAAGATGCGGCTGGCTTGACCGCGGCTCACAAATGACGGCTCACTTGACCGCGGTGGATTTATGGGGTTTGGATGAGGAAACGAAATAAAGAAAGTAAATCTGTGTTTAGTGATCAGTTTAATTTGACATGAACACGACAAACAAGCTTTCTTGACAATCTTTGTGAGTAAAAAACGTGTAGAAATAAAAACGAACGAACGTGTGTTATTAGGGAAATAGCGGGTGAGTGGTGTTGATGCAGGATTGCGCATGCGCCGTGAGCGGTTCTGGTACTTTTTGGGTCGCAGCTGCTCGCAGCGCCGCTTCAACAGTGCGACACCCTCACGAGGGACGAGCAAAATATTAAACACGTCAGAAGTCTGTGAGCTTACAATTGCTGATCGGTAGCTGGTCACGTGATGTTAATCGCCTCTCGTAACCTCCCGTACACTACACGACGCTCAGCGCAAAACTCACCCCGATCTCGTGGATTCTCGCACGAGTGGAAAATCGGCTCAAAAAAGTGAAAAAGTCGCACAGTGTACGCCCGGCTTTAGACACTTAAAATGTGAAACACACTGTGCTAATGGCTTAAAAAGTGGGGTTTTCATGTTATGTCTCTAACAAAAAAGCTCTTGACCGCCTTCAGTTGGTCCAGAACTCTGCAGCGAGGCTCCTAACTGGAGCAAACAGAAGAGCTCACATCACTCCTGTTCTGGTGTCTCTGCACTGGTTACCTGTTAACTGTAGAGTTCATTTAGAGTCCTGACTAGAACTTTCAGGGCTCTACATGCTCAAGCTCCTCCCTATATCACTGACCTGTTAAAGCCTTATGCTCAAACCCGAGCCCTCAGGTCCACCCACCAGAACCTTCTAGAAGTTCCAGAGACCAGACACAAAAGTGGAGGTGATCGCTCCTTCCAGACTCTGGAATGATCTTCCTTTATCCTTACGCAGCGTCGACAGTCTGGACACCTTTAAAAAACAGCTACAGACCCTTTTATTTAAAGCTGCTTTTACCTAAACCTTTCATTTTCTTATTTTTAACTCAAATTTTTAATCTTTCAGCTGTTTATGAATCTAATGACTTTTTCTCTGATGTTAATCTATTTATGATTTTATGACTTGGTTTTATTTTGTTTTGATCTATGTGAAGCACTTTGTGGTTCTATCTCTGTGATAAGTGCTGTATAAATAACATTTACTTAATCTGTTAGTTTTATTGATTAGCGGAGGATAAACGGTACGGTAAAGTTTAAACTCAGCACGCTGAAACCAAACCAACACAGCACACCATGTTAAAACAGAACGCTGCACTCCAGGTTAAAGGAACACACACACACACACGTGCGCACGCACACACACAGCTGATAATCCTAAACTAACAGCTGATACTATAAAGCCAGACGTGTTAAAAACTCGTTTTAATTGTGTGAATGTAACACACAGGCCTCATCAACTGTCATGTTTTATAACTTTAGTGACCCACACCTTGTATTCAGTAATGGGACAGAAGGTTTTAGAATAGAATAGAATAGAATAGAATAGCCTTTATTGTCATACAAGATACAGTGAAATTGGAGCGCCACTCCCTTTGGTGCAAATTTGTACTTTATTCATTTGTAAAACATGTATATACACACTATACACACACTCACAGGCACACACGTAGAAAAACATAGTACACACATTCAGTAATGTATATACCTTACATACTATACATATTATTACTTAGATTAGCCATTTTTATATTTTGCTTGTTTTTACGTTACTGTATTTTAGCACAACTCTGTTGCTGTGAAGCTCACACACAAGAATTTCACTCGCACGTACTGTACCAGTGTATCTGCACATGTGACGTGACAATAAAAGTGATTTGATTTGAAGTGCCCAAAGACAGCGACAAACTGAGCGGGGCTCGATCCTGCAAACTTCCGATTATGATGCGAGCACCTAACTCCTGTGCCACCGTCGCCCCATAAAAGGTAGTGAGTCTTGAATCTAGATGCTCCACACATGGCAACTAAACCCGAACACAGCTGATTATAGTTTAGTTTAACGAGAAAGACACAAGATTATATTAAAGGTGGTGCAAACACTTATTATAAATCATCTAATTTCTAACAGAAAAACTCAATAAAATCATCAAACATTCATTTTCATCTTTGATAAAGACAATGACACATTTTCATGTTTGTGGATCAGTGTGGAGTGAGAAGAGTCTACGTGGGACGGGTCCATGTGGGAGTGGTCTAGGTGGGAGGAGCCTACATGGGAGGGGTCTCAGTGGGAGAATCCTCCATGGCTTGCCACGGCTGAGATCCCAGCCCCACGCCTACAAGATCCCGTTTTATAGATTTTTTATTTTTTTGCGGTGTTTCCTGAAGAAGCAGCGGGAACTACTCTGTTGTTGCTTGTGATCACAGCTGGCGGGCAGCAAGGAGGGGGAGGCAGGGTGGTTACAGCTAGGGATGAGCCGGATACTCGTTTCAGACCAGTATCCGGTACGGATAAAGCATTTTTGACGAATACGAGCATGAAACGAGTAAAACTCGTAAATATCTGTAATTGTGCTGAAGAAAAATTCTCATTGGGTAACTGACTGTCTTCATGCTCTGTGATTGGCCAGTCACATGGAGCACCCGCCCCTTCCTACACACAAAACTCTGCTGCTGGAAGCTCAGTCCGGCCCATGCACGCACGCACGCACGCACCCACACCCACACACACACCCCCACGCACACACACACACACACACACACACACACACACACACACACACACACACACACACACACACACACACACACACACACACACACACACACACACACACACACACACACACACACACACACACACACACACAGATCTCTGTATTCATGATACATTGTTTATTAGTTTTCATATTTGATCTAAATAGGACTATTGCATCACAGCATTAAACATTTTTTTACCTTGAATTTGGTTGCTGTTTTACACTTAAGGTAATACTTTCTGATTTACTTACTTTACTGTAATATTTGAGTATTCACTTGCTGAAGGGCCAAAATAATCACATTGCTTAGAAAAACTACAGGCTGACTTAGATAATAGGGTTGTAGAGCCATATGAGGAAATTAAAGTTTAGTTAACAGGTAGGCTTTGCCGTCATGTATCGCCCCGCTGAGATTTTTCTCAGGAGCCGCCACTGAGGCAGAGTTACGCGAGTTTTAAGATGACGGTGGTCCAGTCAGCAGAGGCGTCAAACAGTGCATGCATGGATGTGTTGGATGGCAGTGAGGATGGCGTTGTGGGAGGAGCCAGCAGGCGTAGCGGTCTGATGGTCCACCGGGACCGCAGCAGCATGAGTGAGTACAGCGAGGCAGAGGGCGTCTGAATAAAAGCCTCTTTTGACTTTTGATTTCACACGTCAGCAAAGTTCTGATAGTTTACATTAAAATAGCGTTTTTGCTCAGTATTTGTTCTCAAAATTTCAATGAAAATAGTTTATTGATAAAAAGTGATTTTTTTTTGTCTTTTCCTGAAGAGTGGTCTCGGAGAGGGGTCGTCTTACAACCGGGGTGGTCCTATACTCGGGTCAGTATGGTAATCCTGCCATGCCATGAAACGGATTTTGTGAAAAATCTTGATAAAATATGTTTTAAGTTGGGCAAGCCCCTTCCTCTGTAGAAATGAATGCACTGGGGGCGAATGGAGACCCAGCTAAGATGGCGGCCAGCCACTACGGCAGCTCTAACAGGAAGCGACAGTCCACGGGGCATCTACGTCTGTGCTGGGAGGGGTCACTCAGTGCATCTGCATGCAGAGTCAGAAAACGTAGTTATTGCTGTAGTCCAGCTGAAGTCAAACCCAACTAGACAACTCTTAATCCAGATCCAACTTACGGATGACATCCTAGCTTAGATGAGCTATGACACGCCTGGCACGTCCCCTCCTGGGACGGACGGGACACTGGAAGCGATCTTCTGATAATATCGTCTCCACAAAGTTACACCTTTGTTACCTTTGTTCTGTATCAGCTGTCCATTCCTTCAGCCATCGTAGAACATGTAATCTAGGACGAGGACCCCCCTCTGCTTAAGGTTTCAGCTCGGTTACTGCCGTAGCTGCACTTGGGTGTAACCACACCGAGCGTGAGCTTTTACTGAAATAAACTCGACTTCCTGTTTACACACCTGTTTGATGGACACATCAAAACAGGATCAAAGGAAATGTTTACACAATTAAACGTTTTCATCGAAGTACAAATGTTGTTCCGGTTTTTCTCCAACAGAACGCGTTAGAACCGGTTTGGTTCTGCAGTGGAAACCAGATCTTCAGACACTTCTCCATCCTTCCCAACTGGACCGGTTTCAGTCTGGTTCTGTATGAGAACCAGACTGCCTACTGGTTCTGAAGGTCCAGTATGACCCCTTTAACCTCCACATCATTTGAAGAGGTTCCAGCTGCTTCCCCCTCCTCCTCCTCGCCTTGCTCTACGGGTGGAGAAACTACATCATACAGGAAGGCGAAGAAGCCATAGATCCAATCAGAACCCTCCTCTGCTAAAATATTTAGAACCTCTTCAAGCGACTCAGCATTGGCAGCACCAGCGCCATCTTTGGTCAAGCCTGACGAGAGAGAGGAAGAGAGAAAAACATGGAGGGAGAAAACCAGGATGGAGGAGGAGGAGGAGGGTTCAGAAGTACATGATGAAGAACAGGAAATAAAGAAAAGATGGAAGGATGGCCACAACAAAAGCAGGAAACAAAATCAAAGATGATACATGAGCAGAGAAAGACAGGGAGTTAGAGATGATCCATCAACATCAAATCAACATTTTCTCTCAAACTAAGACTCGTCAGGTGACCCGTCAGCTGCTGGACGCTGCAGAGATGCAACGCCTCCAGCTGTGACTCAACTTCCTATTGATTCAATGGGCTGATCAGATGTGGGACAGAGATGTTCCTCTAGATCAGGGATTCCCAAAGTGTGGTGCGCGCACCCCCGGGGGTGCGAGAGCTGCCGCTAGGGGGTGCGCGAGGTGAAAAGTGTAATGGCTGCGGAGCTCAGAGAAGTCTGTCATATGTCACCATTAGCGTAGCCAGAAACTCATTTGTGGGTGGGCCTAAGAAAAAGTAAGTGGGCACAATAAATGTAACTGAAAACAAGTATATTTTTGTGTGTGTGTGTGTGTCCTCCGCATGTGCCCTAGCTTCATAATAACAATGCGCCGAGCTTCAGCACTCTGGCCTGCGCACGCCGATATGTTCCGTATTTGATCATTTTTAACGGTGTTGGAGAAGTTTGAAGGTGGCGAGTCATTCTGGCAGATTGTAATGAACACCTGTCTCATGCAGGTGTTCTGACGTTGTAAACCTCACACGCGCTGAAGATCTGAAGTTCAGAGTGCGTCTGTCAGAGGTCAGACGCGTTCCGGCTGAACCACGGCTCACGGGTGCACAAGTGAGCACATCTGGGCTGGGCAGAAGTCATTTTACAACATTGGTTTAAATAGCGCCGATAACGAGACGCGGTGACTTAAACGCTGCAAGTCGTGAAGCACGTTCCATCCACGAGCCGCATCACCAAGCGGAAAGTGAATGCGTCAAGCATAAACCAAGCTTCATGGAGCTGTGTCGTGCACGCGCACACGCACGCACACACACACACACACACACACGCACGCACGCACACACACACACACACACACACGTTGTCCAGGTGCTACACCGGACTGGTTAACCCTCCTCTACCGTAAGTCCAAAGGAAGGCAGTGCCGTAGTTTCCTGAGCGGACTCCCGACGGGGAGGCGAGCCGAGGCCCAGTGCTACGACGTTTTTTCTGAGGATGTTTGGAGACTTTTCACACTTTGTTCAAAAGGAGCTGACTTCTGGCTTTCGAGGAAAAACGGGCAAAACAACAGGAAGTAAGGAGGAAAATCAAAATGGACTTGCCGAGCAGAGCTTTGGCATCATCAACATCAAAGTCTCCGTCTCCGTCGGTGTCATAGGCTGCCAGTTTACCTGGAGAAGGAGAAGGCGGTTTTTACTGAATACACCTCGAGTTAACTTCCTTTCTTGTGAGTTTTACATCTCCGTCTGCTCCAGCGTGGAGTCGCACACGTGCACTGGAGGTGTTTTACCTTCAGACTTCTCCGCTGCCTGAGGAGCGTTGTAAAGCTCCCTGCCAGGACAACAGAGGGCGTAGTGCTGTTCTGGGGTATCCTGCCACCATTCCAGCATCCTTATGGGAAGCATGGGGCTGGGAACTCTCCTATCCAATAGCCCCGCCCCCGGAGAATTCTAACCGAGCAGCGTAAGTCACACAACGCGACGCTCAGTTTGCCATAAACATGGCGTCTGAAGTGGAGTTGACTGCGGCTCTTTCCTCTGGTCTAAATGACTTGGACCCATCTCTAAAACCACTAGTAGAAGCGCTAAAAGCCTTTCTTCTAAAGAACGATGTTTGCGCCGTCGCCAGACGCCATTTTTGACTACAGCTAAAAACCTACAGCGTTGCACAGTACAGTCCGCGTTAACGACCTTTCTCTGATTGGCTCATTTTGAGCTGGCTAGTTCCGCCCCTCACGTGACTCTCTGCCTGCGAGCTACCAGACTCGTCCTGTGTAGACGAGTCTGGCAGGCCAGGCCACCCTTGGTCACGTGTCTGGTACAAGACCGTGTATTCACTATTGTTTACATAGTTTTAACATATTTTAGAGACTTTAACACGGGCTAAAATCTCCTCCACCTCTTCGTGCAACCGTCATTTCCGTCCACAAGTAAAACTGTTGCTCTGTATCCTTGTACTCCTTAGTCACGGGTGAAAAAAAAACGTTCACTTTTCAGACATTCCCGTGAGGCGCTCTTCAACCTCTTCCGTGTCTGCCGCTAAATATCTTTTTTAGACGGGGCAGTGGTGGTGCTGTTGCTGACTTTAAAGGAAGTGGATTCCTGACCAATCACAAGCTAGAGGTCTTTTTCTACGGATAGTTTAAAAGTTGGGCATGTCTCCGTTAGCGCCGCTGTGAGCCCGCTGGAGAACACCTGCACCGAAGCCAAATGGGCTGTGTGTCTGAAGCGACGCAGACGGAGACGTAGAAATCGGCCTTAAGCGTGATACACTCGATGGATTTGTTTATCTGAAGGACGGTGACTGAAACATCATCATAACTACAGGTGCATCCCAGAAAACATGGATGTGGTGTAACACCAGTGCTGCGGCCACAAACCAATATTAAGGTATAATGAGCAGTTCATTCGACTGCAATAAGACGATGTCGTCGTCCGGCACCGCACAAAAACAAAGTTGTCCAGGTGAGCTTGTGGAAAAGTAATTGCTCCAGACCGTTTGGATGCCCTAGAGCAGGGTCTCTGACTCCAGTCCTCCAGGCCCATGTCCAGCATGTTTTAGTCGTTTCTCTGCCTCAACACGCTTCATATTAATAGCATGTGAGTAACAGGCTGATCAGGTGACCTGGAGCTCCATACAAGATCTCACTCAGTGGGGTACACATGATCTTGAGAATGGTGAGGAAACAGCCCAGAACTACATGGGGGAAGTAGTGAATGACCTGAAGAGAGCTGGGACCACAGTAACGCACTACGTAGTCATGGATTCAAATCCTAGTGCTCCAAAGATCCTTCTGCTTCAGCCAGCACGTTCCCACCTGTCTGATGTTCGCCAAAGACCTCCTGGATGATCCAGGACTGGGAGGATGTCATGTGGTCAGACAAAACCAAAATGGTACTAATGCCACTCACCGTGTTTGGAAGGGAAAAACACGGAGACGCATCCCAGGAACATCATACCCCCTGTGAAGCACGGGGATGGAAACATCATGCTTCGGGCTGCTTTTCTGCAAAGTGACAGACTGACTCGTAATAAGGAAAGGGTGAATGGGGTCATGATTCGTAAGATTTTGGGCCCAAACCTCCATCTATGAATGAGAGTATTAAAGATGAAGCATGGCTGAACCACAACACCCCGGCAACGAAGGAGTGGCCACGTAAAAGCGCTTCACGGGGTATGGAGGGGTCTAAACGTGTTGCTTAGCAACAGCCCCAAAACTAGGGCTAGGAATCAGCAGGGACTGAACCCGACAACCCCGTGAAACTGGCTCAGTTCTGCGTCAACTCAACTCTGGCTCATGCCGTTAACTAGAAACCGTTTTGTGCCGGAGTGATTTAGAGCAGTGTTTCCCAACCCTGGTCCTCAGGGACCACTGTCCTGCATCTTCTCCATGTTGCCCTTTCACACCAGTGCTCTGCTGCCACAAACCCGACTTAGATGAACAAGTGATTAACAGGCAGCTGCAACCCTTGATGTCCTTCCGAGGAGCCAATGTAAATCAGGTGTGCTGAAGCAGAGACATGGAAAACTTGTAGGACACTGGTCCCTGAGGGCCAGGGTTGGGAAACCCCGACTTAGAGGCCAGAGTCCAAGATACAAAGTGAAGGTGTTCTGGTACCAAATGTCCAAAGAAGAAGTCCTTCAGACTGAAGAGCAGCTGATCCAGAACCAGTTCAAAGGATTACAGGAAGTCTGGTTGCAGCAAGGAAGGGGTTGAGGACTGGATCAGGGGTTCTGGACTGGATCAGGGGTTGAGGACTGGATCAGGGGTTGAGGACTGGATCAGGGGTTCTGGACTGGATCAGGGGTTCTGGACTCTGAAAATGTGACAGTGAGCACGAATCAAGACAGAACGTGTGAGAGATGCAGCAGAGGGAGGATGTGGTGACTGCGACCCTGGTGTCAGTCACACAGCAGATGAGTGAGAACCACAAACCTACCCCAGGAACAGGAACCAGACTCAAGTTCCTCAGTCAGACTTCTGGTCTCCTGCTGTAACTAAACATCTCCTCAGAGAGACGCAGGCTACAGCCAATAAGCACCGACCTGCTGAGGGTTTAGCTACAAGTCCTTCATCATCATCACTCTCCAGGAAGCTGTAACTGAAGCCAAGGCTGAAACAGCTTCTGCTAGAGCTTCTTTATTTCACCCTACTGTCTGAAGCACAACAGCAGCAAGGGGAGTCTGGATGGTGATCATACCTTGTAAAACGTGAGAAAAGTTCATACGAAACTCCTGAGCTCTCGCTGCATGCAGAAAGAGAGGAGGAAGAGGAGCAGGGGTGAAGACAGAGATCAAAGTTCAGAAACACCAGACAAGTTCCTCCTAACAAGGTTTAAATCAGTAATCAGATCAAATCTACCAACGCACCAATGACGCTGTCGTAGTCTACGATGTTGAAGTAGACCACTGCCATCGAACTCCAGACCCCCAGCAGAGCCACAACCACAATCCAGGTGAACATGGAGTACTTTGGACCTCCTCTTGCCCCTCCTTCTGTCGTCTTCCCATTCTTGTTGTCCACCGGTGATGTCTTCCCCTCTGAGAAGATGAACATGGATTGTTACTCCTCTATAAAGTGTATTACTACTAATCTGAGCTCTTCTGCGAGGGAGTGGACAGAGATTATAGCAGTTGGATATAAAGCTAGTCCTAGCTTAAGGCTAGCCAGAGCTAACAGCTAGTCAGAGCTAACAGCTAGTGAGAGCTAGCAGCTGGTAAGAGCTAATCAATCAATTAAATTGTATTTATATAGCACCTTCCACTACCTTTGCACGAGCCCAAGAGTCTGAAGAGAACACACCAAAAACAGCACGACAAAACACTCAATTAAAAGTAGGGATGCACCGAAAAATTGTCCGTCGAAGATTTTCGCTGAAAATGACCCAAAAGCGTGTTTTTCGGCCGAAAAACCTAAATCACCTAAACAACACGGCCAAAGCAGGCCGCCAGGTGAACCCTGTTAAGGTTTCATCGCGCTCCGCCCTCACGTGGCAGCTTGCTGTGTGCTTCATGAAAATCATAACCTCCTAAAACTTCAAAAGAAACACCCGAAAGTGTTGCTCATGTTAAACTTACACATCTCCACTATCTTCTGGTGTAAAGTCCTGACTTCATGAGGGATTATGTTTGCAGCTGTTGCTCGTTAAACACAATATTGCAACTTTAGTGCTTAAAGGGTTCATTTTACAGTCCTCAGCGGGCCCTTCAGTTATAAGCCTGTACAATTATAAATACGCTTTTTATTCGTAATTTATGGTTAATTAATGTGCACGACTGTCGTCAAGTGAAACATAATTTTTTGAGTTTTAATTCATATAATGCATCGTTGTTATGTCAATGCTAAATGAGGATTTTATTGGTTTTGTAATTAATTTACTGCATTGACTTGACTTGAGAGGTTGGTATCCATCATAGCCATAAATGCGATGGTCCTAATTACTGACATGATCGTTTCTTTCCATGTTTCGGACAAAATTTTCATTTCGGTGCATCCCTAAATAAAAGGACTGAAAACACAGGACATTAGGGTCATAAACCATATTACATAAAAGCCAAACGATAGAAATTGGTCTTTAAGTGACTCATAAAAATGGCTAGTCAGAGTTGGCAGCTAAATCAGGGCTAGCAACTAGTCAGAGCTAACAGCTAGTCTGAGCTAACAGCGAGTCTGAGCTAACAGCTTGTCTGAGCTAACAGCTTGTCTGAGCTAACAGCGAGTCTGAGCTAACAGCGAGTCTGAGCTAATAGCGAGTCTGAGCTAACAGCGAGTCTGAGCTAACAGCTTGTCTGAGCTAACAGCGAGTCTGAGCTAACAGCGAGTCTGAGCTAATAGCGAGTCTGAGCTAACAGCAAGTCTGAGCTAACAGCTTGTCTGAGCTAACAGCGAGTCTGAGCTAACAGCGAGTCTGAGCTAATAGCGAGTCTGAGCTAACAGCGAGTCTGAGCTAACAGAGAGTCTGAGCTAACAGCTTGTCTTCCCAATCAAATTCCTGCAGGAAAACAGGAAGGAGTTCTTGTTTTCCTTTTTGTGGTTCTTTATTACACAGATCAGTGGACCCAGAAACATGCCAGCAAGAGTAAAAACAAGCTTGATTTGCTCAGAACAAACATAACAAAGTTCTTGTTTCTTCTAAAATCACCTGTGGAGAAAAGAGCGGTGAAGATGTCTGTGCAGATTTTATTAAGGTCTCAACCTGTGAAACGTGTAGCAGGGAATGTTTCTCCTGAAACGCTGACAGCAGCTGGCGAAAACGATAAAACATGGAAGGAGGAATCAAAAAGGTAAGTGGGGGGGGGGGGGTGACGACATTTAGAGTGAGAGAGATCAGCTGTTGGAGGTTTTAAATGTCTAAAGTTAAATATAACAGCTGTTAGTTTTGTGTCACAGTAAAGGTTAAAAACAAGAGTTCAGAGCAAACATTACCTTGAACGTGTGTGTGTGTGTGTGTGTGTGTGTGTGTGTGTGTGTGTGTGTGTGTGTGTGTGTGTGTGTGTGTGTGTGTGTGTGTGTGTGTGTGTGTGTGTGTGTGCAGACACATCATGTCCTGTTAAACAGCTAATGAAACCCATGAGCACTAACCCAGTTATCAGGTTCAGAGTTCTGACTGAGAACATCGTAGGTCATGTTCCTGGATCAGGGACTTGAGCAGGCTGAACTGATGTCTGTGGCTGAGGATCAGGCTCATGGACGTGCTCACTCTGATTGATTTAGTCTATTTCATCTCCTTACTGGAAGTTTACTTTGAAAATCAGCAACAGGAAGTTTAAATGTACAATAAAAGTCAAACATTCAGACAACAGCACCACATCAAACCAAGTCAGAACCTTACCAGACTCCTCCAGAGGAAGAACCTCCTCCTAAACAAACCAGATTGGACCTGAACCAAAATCAGACTGAATCAGAACCAAACCTCCTCCCCTGCACTGATCTCCTTACAGGAGCAGCAGAAGACAGGGAGGCGAAGGGGGCGCCACATTGGCGGTACCGCTGCATGGACAATATCAGGTCAACAGGGCTGAACTGAACAGAACTAACAATTCTGTAATCATCAACATCCCAAAACCCAAAAGATTTGAGAGCTTCTCCAACCTTCAGAGACTCCTCCCAGAACCAGAAGCACGGCAGGGATGAAGGAGTGAAAACAATCCTAAAACACACCGTCATGACAGAATGGAGCTCCGGCCCTCCTGCAGAACTTCTAGAACCCGATCCAGTCTATTATTAGAGCTGACAAACCCCAGTAACATTCTGCTGGGTACCAGACAGGGAGGAACATCCCTCTGGGTCACCTTGTTAGGACCACAAAAGGTAAATGGCCATATTTCTACAACACCTTCTGTGGTAAAGCCAGCCTCCACCCGCCGATTCACGGTGAAGTGAGCCCTCTCCCACTTTGGCTAGGCGCACTCGTTCCCAGCTTTACGGTAAAAAGTCAGGCCACTGTTTTCAAAATAAAAGCCCATCTCAGAAACTGATTTTCTGACTGATTAAACATTTTTTAAATGGAATTCAAAAGTTACCAAATCAAAGTTATATCACCATTTTAACAGATATTTAAAATATCAATCAATTGTTTATTTCAATATGTTAAAAGAAAAAAATACAATGATGTCAAACAACAAAATAAAATAAAATAATAGTTTTGAAAAACAACAACAGAGAACATTAAAATAAGACATATTTCAACATCTTGATGCTGCACTTCTGCAAACTTTAAATGGAGTAGGAAGAATCAATTAAATTCAAAAATACTTTATTAATCCCAGAGGGAAACTGATTGCTGTAGTAGCTCAGAATAATAATAATAATCAAGTCATCAAAGAGGTGTTGTTGGCAGGAAGGATCTCCAGTAGCGGTCAGTGTTGCAGCCAAACTGAAGAAGCCTCTGACTGAAGATAATGATAAATGACCCGTACTTGTGTAGCGCCTCTCAGAGTAAGGACTCCAAAGTGCTTTACACTACAGTGTATCATTCATCCATTCACACACACATTCACACACGGATGGTGATGAGCTAC
The DNA here is from genome assembly GCF_043380555.1 of Nothobranchius furzeri. NCBI lineage: Eukaryota > Metazoa > Chordata > Actinopteri > Cyprinodontiformes > Nothobranchiidae > Nothobranchius > Nothobranchius furzeri. Next base: position 64,201,479 of record NC_091747.1, read on the forward strand.
GATGTAGCCACAGCTGCTCTGGGGCGCACTGACGGAGGCGAGGCTGCCGAGCGCAGGCGCCACCGGACCCCCCGACGACTACCAGCAGGCAAGGTGGGTTAAGTGTCTTGCCCAAGGACACAACAGCAGAATTCTCTGTCTGGAGCCAGGATTGAACCTGCAACCTTCCGATTACTGGACAACCCGCTCAACCCGTTGAGCTGCTGCTGCCCCTCTTCCGTTGTGGGACAGTCTTGTGAAGAGAATGCTCAGGGTTGTCCATCATTTTCTTGATTCTCTGGAGAATCCTTCTTTGCGTCATCTCCTCCAGCGGTTCCGAAACTGCCGACACTCTGGCTGAGTCCTTGAAAGGGCTTGGAGTTCCTCCATCTTGTTGGCCAGTGATCTCACATCGCCCATTATGATCAATGGAAGAGATGGTTTGAATTTCCTCTTTCTCCGTTTTGCTCCCGCTCTGCACCCATGCTTCTTACAGTTTAGCTCATTTGGGATTTGTGGCTTCAGTTGAGGTATTATTTCAGCCGTACCAATGTTAATCAGCTGCTTCCGGTTGTAAACCAGCTTGTTGCCATGGTTACGCATCATAACAAATGCTTAAAGAGCAAGTCACCCCCTACCAGAGTCTAACTCCACTCCCACTTCCTGTTTGAAAAATGCAACAAATGCTGTTGCTTGGCAGACCGAGAGGGCGGAGCCGCTAACAAATACACACACACTCAGGCTCACGACAGCATTGTGACATCATAATGTACCAGTTTACATCATAGCATACCTCTTAGCCAATAGCGGTGGCAGATTTAAATTAAAATACAGTGCAGAGTTTTTACCTGACAACGGCACAACACTGCCAGTTTTAGGCAGAATATTTAAATTTTAACTAAGATGCACTGAAATGCCAAATTATTGACGACACGTGTCTGCAGCACGATTAGACACTTGATTATTTAGTTTATCAGCAAAAAAAAGTTTATTTGTGGGTGACTTGCTCTTTAAAAAGTGAAAAAAGCTTAAAAAAAGCTGTAAAAATCCTCCAAGCTTCACAGCACCAGAAACAGAAAAGTAAAGTGTCCAAAAAAATACCGTTTTTCTTGATAAACTAGAAGAAAAAATACCCAAGAAAAGGCAAAACTTGCATATAGTCAACAGAGCTACTCCAACATGCAGCCACCCAGAGCAGCGCAGTTCTGGAAAGAAGTATAACTTATTAACTCCTACCCCATTAATAAACGATATATTATAATTCACCAAAGGTAAAGAAAACTTCATTATTCTCACCAACCAAGGAAATCAAGGCTAAGTTAATAGCATTATTTACATTTCTTTCTCATAATTACTAAACAAGGTCTCTTTATACAATCTCTTGGATTTTGTCAACAAACTGCTGCTTTCCTCTAGATCATTCCACAGACCCACGATGAGTAATGAACATATTCTTTACAGTGCTGTCTCAGATTAAATTTATCATCTCCATTACAAAACAGTCTTTGATTTGAATGTTGTCTGGAAGTCGATCATATCTAGTTTTGTACATGATTTGTTGGGTTTTTAATGTAATCAAATCATAACATTTTATAAGTTTTAATCTTATAAACAATGAGCTGGTATGGTCCCTATGCCCTACACCACATTATTGTTTTATAGGCATTACCCCATAATCTATACATATATGGCAGAAATTATGTACAATAGACAGACCCTAAAGCCTTTTTGTTCTGCTGGTACTTAGACTTTCCCATTACTATAACACATTTAGCTGTTTTACCTTTAAGGTAAGCTATATGTGGCTTCTAACTTAACATATGATCAACAGTAATACCCAGAACGTTAAATTTATCTACATGTTCAAGCATCTCATTATTTACTACTATTTTCAACAATACATCACCTATTACCAAACATCATAATTTTTTTATTTAACAATAATTTTATGCAATTAAACCAGTCTTGTAGTTCATTCATTTCCACTGTTATATCAAGAAAAAATGGTTAAAAATTTGTTCCAGAAAAAGGAATTGTTGTGTTGTCTGCATATCGGACCAATTTAAATTTAATTGAAATTTGACATAGGTCATTGATATAAAGCAAGAAGAGGATCGGCCTCAACACTGAACCCTGAGGGACTCCACAGGAGATCTAATTCAAAGAGGACTTATATTCATTCACTTGAACAGATAGTTGTCTGTTAAATAGATATGATTTCAACCACTGTAATGGCCAGCCTCTTCTACCCTGTTTTTCTAGCTTATTTATAAAAAGTTTATGATCGTTTGTATCAAATGCTTTAGTTAGATCTACAAATATAGCTATTGGTTATTCGTTTTTCTCTATGCAATTGATCCAACAGGGCTTGTGAAGTAGAAAATATATATTACAAATGATGGAAAACCCTTAAAACCACATCTGACAAACATATGTTTCTCTACGAGTCAACAGTGATTTAATACTATATTACAATTCTACGACCTCTCGTTATTCCTGTGAAAATGAACGCTCAATTTCAGTGATTCCTGAGATACTAAGGAGTGTTTTTTTTTCCCACAGGAATCATTTACAAAATAAAAAATGCTCACTTAGCTGTTCTGTGTTAAAACCTTAAAAGAGCATCAGATAACCCCATCCCACACACGTTAGTACCGCAGAAACCGCAACAGAGTGAGCGCAGGTCAACAAACTCCTTCCTTCTGCAGCCAGAAGGAACCGAGGAGAGCATCTCTGTCGGTGAACGAGTAGTGAGTAGTGAGTAGTGAGTAGTGAGTAGTGAGTAGTGAGTAGAGTTCACGGCTAAAGCAGAACGGAACGGTGGCTAAGCTAGCTAACGTCCCACCAAACCCGTCAAATTTCAGCCATTTAAGTTTCACCTTGTTTTGCGGTGGATAAAACTCACAAATAAAAAATAGCACGAAAAGACTTACTTTATTTATATTAAAGATACTTTTGACCCGAATAACAAATACAAAACGTGCTTAATTTTTATTGCATTAGCTAAGTTTTTTAGCTAGTTCTGGACGCTCAGTCAAACGCACTTTAGCTGGTCGGAACCGCGCTGGACCGAAACCTGGAAAACGAATTCAAGAGCTTCACTAACTAAATATGTTAACTGTGATTTCACGTTTCGTGCGTCCTACCGTGAATACGCCAAATTTAAACTGGAGAACATTTTGGAGCTTGGTTCGGAAGACGGAGGGGCTGAGAAATCGTGAAAACGCTACCGACCTTTTCTAGAGTGGCTTTTTGAATTCTTCCTCTGCGCCATTTCTCTGTAAGTTCCGCTAAAAGCTGCGGTTTTAGCGGAGCTGCTGGAGCAAGCTGGACTTCACCAAGGAGCACGTCCTTTTCACCAGCAGCCAAAGTCCATGGTAACCGTGCTTGGCTTCCTGATGCACCAATCAGATACCCAGATTAATTCTGGAGGCGTGTCGTAAGGTGGGTCCTACGGATATTTGACCAATCACATACTGGTACAATTTCCCAGAATCGTCCCATTCCTTCGGAAAGCAGCAAGAACGTGGCAGCAGAAGAAGAGTTTGAGCATTAAGGGGGCGGAGAGTCCCTCATTTCTCACACTGTGGGATTAAAAATCAGATTAATACTCAGATTGATACTCAGATTACTATTTACATTAACACTCAGATTGATACTCAGTTTGAGACTTGATACTCAGTTTGAGACTTAGATTACTATTTAGGTTAATACTCAGACTGAGACTTAGATTACTATTTAGGTTAATACTCAGACTGAGACTTAGATTACTATTTAGGTTAATACTCAGACTGAGACTTGGATTACTATTTACGCGAACACTCAGATCATTCCCTAAATGACCACAGGATGTCCACATCACTTGGTTTATTCAGTTCAGAGCCAAACTACCAAACTGTGTTAGTAAAAATGTAGACGTCATTATCTTTAAATATCGGTAACTAACCCTAACCCTGATAAATGGATAAGAAATAAAATCAAATACATAAAAGGTGATTGTTTCTCATGGAAGTTAAAACGTTTATATGTAAATCTGTAAATAGTTTTCTGCCCCTTAACTCTTCCTTACTTTCAGTCTCTCTTCTGTATCCATCGTGTACGAAACACACACCTTTAATAAATACATCACTAGAGTCACTAACGTTTTCTGATTGGTATTTATTCCTCCCTAATGTTTAAAGAATGCAGAACACTCGGGTAATCACACCTGCACAGGTGATCGTAATTCTCCTAAAAGGTGCGCCTGGTTTTGCCCAGAAGGAGGACTTCAGTGTATCACAGGTGATGTTTGAGAGGAGACCCCGGATGAAAACACATCAGATCTGAGTTTGTACATCAGAGCCTTGGCCTGAAGAGGGCGCTGCAGCTTCACGAGAACATCCCGTGAGAGGAGCTGTCCCTCCTGATTTATGTGTGCGTGCGTTGCGTAGCAACAGCAGCATCACCCAGCTGCTGGTGTAATAAAGGTGCAGAAACTCAGTACTACATTACGTACTTTTCTGCTGATTTCAATAATTAGCAGATGCTTTAATCTAAAACAGGGCCACCATCCACCGGCCTCTTCTAGAAATTGCACAACTCGGTGACCGGAGTGAAAGAGTTCATTTTTCTGTAGTTTTTAAATATTTGCATAGATAAAAAATTGAAGAGGTCAATAATTTTAAAAGGCATTAAATATGAGCCTTTTGCTCCTGCTGGTATCAAATATGTATCATAAAGTTAGTTAACCTGATTTATTCCAGTTAAAGCCGCTCAGACTCAAAAGGTGGGGACTCCTGGTCTAAAACGACTCCGGGGTTTTCACTGAGGCACTAACAGCAACTACACCAGAGGAGTTCAGGACAAGGTCAACAAGGCAGAAACATGAATAAATTGCATTTCTCCACAGTAAACATCTATTTGTCCAGGAATTTCAGGCTCCATGAAGTTTGATCCCTGTGAAACTGGAACTTTTCCCCCTGTGTAATAATCCCATTCCTTCTCCTACGCCTAGCCATTCCGATGTACAGGAGATCTGATGAAGAGTTCCAGGTTTTATTTTCTGTTCTCACTTTTAGAAAAATGCACTGAAGTGGGTTTCACAGGTGGAACTGAAAAGCTCCTAATCCTGTATAGAACTCCTGATCCAGTCCTGGACTCCAGATCCTGTCCAGAACTCCTGATCCAGTCCTGGACTCCTGATCCTGTCCAGAACTCCTGATCCAGTCCTGGACTCCTGATCCAGTTCTGGACTCCTGATCCTGTCCAGAACTCCTGATCCAGTCCTGGACTCCTGATCCAGTCCTGGACTCCTGATCCTGTCATGAACTCCTGATCCAGTCCTGGACTCCTGATCCAGTCCTGGACTCCAGATCCTGTCCAGAACTCCTGATCCTGTCCAGAACTCCTGATCCAGTCCTGGACTCCTGATCCTGTCCAGAACTCCTGATCCAGTCCTGGACTCCTGATCCAGTTCTGGACTCCTGATCCTGTCCAGAACTCCTGATCCAGTCCTGGACTCCTGATCCTGTCATGAACTCCTGATCCAGTCCTGGACTCCTGATCCTGTCCAGAACTCCTGATCCAGTCCTGGACTCCTGATCCTGTCCAGAACTCCTGATCCAGTCCTGGACTCCTGATCCTGTCCAGAACTCCTGATCCAGTCCTGGACTCCTGATCCAGTTCTGGACTCCTGATCCTGTCCAGAACTCCTGATCCAGTCCTGGACTCCTGATCCAGTTCTGGACTCCTGATCCTGTCCAGAACTCCTGATCCAGTCCTGGACTCCTGATCCAGTTCTGGACTCCTGATCCTGTCCAGAACTCCTGATCCAGTCCTGGACTCCTGATCCTGTCCAGAACTCCTGATCCAGTCCTGGACTCCTGATCCAGTTCTGGACTCCTGATCCAGTCCTGGACTCCTGATCCTGTCCAGAACTCCTGATCCAGTCCAGAACTCCTGATCCAGTCCAGAACTCCTGATCCAGTCCAAGACTCCTGATCCAGTCCTGGACTCCTGATCCAGTCCAGAACTCCTGATCCAGTCCTGGACTCCTGATCCTGTCCAGAACTCCTGATCCAGTCCAGAACTCCTGATCCAGTCCAAGACTCCTGATCCAGTCCTGGACTCCTGATCCAGTCCAGAGCTCTTGATCCAGAACTACATCTGGCTAAGGCACTGGTCTGTAAAACTATTTTGCGTTTTGGTTTTGTTGTAAGTTAACACAAATAAATATATACACATTTTCCACCCCTGTCCTGATGGGAGACAGCTCTTAAGAACTGGGCCCCACAGCTAGCAGAAACATTCAGTTTTAACTTTCACATGTCCACACGTGTCCACAGAGCTCCGTGTCTGTGGAAGGGGTCTATGACTATACCTGTCAAACGGTCACTGAATGATTACAGACCCAGTTAGGAAGACTTCCCTGGACACAGGTCAGACATGTCTCTACTCTTTACTGCAGGTTGAAGAGCAGAGTCGATGACAACACTTTTTATTGTAGTTTTTAAACATTTAGAGACTCCAAAGACACTGGACAGATGACTTTTTATGGACTTCTCTGCTTTTACATGTGTCCAGCCACGTGTACAAAACGAAGGTTTATTAAAATCAGTCCTGGTGTTCTGACTTGTCGCATGGATTCTTAGCTGAGAGGCACGAGTAAGGGTAAACGGTGTTTATTCTGAACCTGTCCTCATCAACTGGAGCTCCACAGAGCTGTGTCCTCTCACCACTTTTTTATCGCTTTTTTTAGCGGTTACTGGGCACTACATCATCACGTTCACAGACGACTCAGTCATCGTGTCTCTCATGAGTAACTGAAGTACGGCGCAGGGCCTGCTAGTTCACGACTTATGAAAGCATCGTTGTTTAACACAAATGAAAATAAAACTAGGGGAATGTTTCTAGATTTTAGAAAAGATGCTTCTCCAACTCCCGCAGCAGTGATCAACAACCAGACAGTCGAGATGGTGACACAATATAAATATTTCTCCTTGATGATAAACTGAGCCAGGTTATTAAATCTGATCCCGAGCATCCACCGTGGGCTGAGTTACCCGGCGATAGGATGTGGGGGAGGAGCAATCTTTTGTTGCCACCAGACTATTGACTTCAGGCTTAAAAGGGCTCCTTGGTTTTGGTCTGTCGGGTTGAATCTTGTTTCTTTGTGAACTGCTGACTGTAGAACAGATTACCCAACAGCCTCCTCCCTCTCCGGTCGGCTCACGGGAAGAACAAAAAAATGAACGCAAGTCAACGAGGCTAAAAACGCCATTTTCTAACCTGCTTTGCCTCACGCCCTGGATCACACACATGCTGTACTGCAGCTCACATGAAAACTGATGATGGGTGTTTCGACCACGCCTGTCACGTACTTTGAGAGTTATCAACGTGTAAAAGTCGTAATTAGCACGACTACATCGGCACGTCGCATGTGTGACATCACCACAAAATCTCCTCTCCCCTGGCGTAGCTGCTGCTTACCTCATGGCCACATTTATTAAGGATTAAAGATGGAAAGTTTTCTGAACCTACGGCCATTTTCCCTCCGTTTTCTCCGTGTCTGGTTCGGTGACGTCACTTTAGTGATGCACATTTGAAGTCCTGCACTTATTTTCACACAAAACCTAAAACGTTTCTCCCCGTTCCAAAATAAGTGTGTTCCTGGTGTCATAAAGCTTCTTTAAAATTCACGGACATCATATGTGGACATCATGGTACATGACAAGTGGAATAAGAAAATAGCGTTTTTAGCCCCGCTGACTTGCATTCAGCGTTTCGTTCTTCCGAGGACCCGCGGTCCAGAAGTGGGTGGGCGTGGCTTAGGCTCCCCATAGGGACAGCAAAGTTCAACTGAACTGAAAAATAAAATCTACCAAAGCTGACAACCACTAGGGGGCACTGCTGAACAGCTCACAGGAATCAGAACTAACTAACTAACTGAACGACTCACTGACTAACTAACTAACTGAACGACTCACTGACTAACTAACTAACTAACTAACTGACTAACTAACTAACTAACTAACTAACTGACTGATCCAGCTGGTCTTTGCTATCAGAACTGGTTACCACTCTGCCTGAAGGCAGAAGTTTGTAGACACATCTGATTTTTCCTGGTCTTTGAACGCATCACCGCTTAGCACTAACTCACAGGAGCAACGAGAGATGTTTTCATCTCCAGAATCAACTATTTATCATGAAAATAAAAACAGTCGTTGTCAGACCCAACAGTCAGAACCGTTACTGCAATGGCGCTCTCAAGGGGTGGCCAGGGGTGGCCATGGCCACCCCTAGAAAATTACTGGCCACCCCAGGAAAAGCCAGTGTTAATAAATCATATTAATGTTCACTCAAACCATAAATTGATCTTATTTATTCAAGATATAATTGTAAAACAAAATAAAAATAATACAATTAATGAGTAACAAGATAATCAGAATAAATAAAATGCATGCTTCTGCTGCTCACCACTTAAAAAGTTTTAACTGCAGTTTTTTGTGAACACAGCAGCAGGAGAATTAAACTAAAAAAACACATTCAAATAACAACAGAAAATTATTTTTCTGAAATGTTTGTTTGTAAAATTTAAGTAAAATGTTTTGGATCCACACAGTTTATCTATTTATTTTTGCGGTAAAAACGAATAAAGGAGCTGTGCAATACATCACCACAGGCTAAACTGAAAGGACCAATTTGGTGTCCCACCCCAAAAATGTCTTTGGCTCCGTCTTTTAGTTCATTTTAAAACACAGTTTAAACGGAGAAGGAAGTGACGCCACCATCAGCGTCAGCCTGACGACGTTTGCAGCCGCAAACGAAACGCTGCAGGTAAACAGAACCTTTCTGTGTTTTAAAAAGAACTAAAAGATGGAATTAGAGTTTCAACACAGCAAGAACTCACCAAAGATGTCTTTGGCCCCGTCTGGCCACAAATTCTCTGGAGGCGCCCCTGCGGTACTGGTATCAGTCATCGTGCCACAGGATCAGTGCATCTTCTCAGAGTTATCTGAAACTAACCCAGCTGGTTCTGGTGGTGCTGCCAGGCATGTGGGCCTCCTGAACAAACACGACGTATCACATATATGTGATAAGCTACATGTGATTTTATTCAAATGAATTAAATTAAAATGTTTTTGCCCCCCTGAGTCATGGGCCCTCCTACATCCCCCATCACTGCTGCCCTGCTGGGTTCTGAACCACCAGAACCCAACCTGGGTCCTGACCACAACGTTCAGCTCACCTGTCTCATGTGAAGCTGGGAGCGGCCGCGCCGCGCGTGCAGTGAGCCCTCACCTCAGCGCGTGAAAAACGGGGCTTGCGACGTAACGTCGCGATACTTCCGCTCCCAGCTCTTTCTCTCCCCGGTCTAGGGGCGATCGAGCGGCGGGGATGACGGGAACCCGTCCGGTCAGCCGAACCAGCCCACCGACGCACAGACACGGAGCCGAGCAGGTCGCTCCAACAGAACTTGACTTTGTTCTGAAGACTGGTTCCAGATCCGCTCAAACGGAACCACGCAGGACTTTTACCTGAAATCTGACTCAAACAACAGAACCGGTCCAGAAGTTCGGTTCTGTCCGCTTAAAAATTGTTTTAAATTTTAATTTTATTTTTTCTGGGAGGAGCGCAGAGAGACGCGCAGCGGGAGGATGTCGGAACCGGAGCGGACGCAGTAAAGCCGTCCTGTGCGCACGTTTTGACGCTCCAGATCCGCTCCGGTTCGGCCCGGTTCTCCTGGAGGAGACTCGTTTGAACTGTTTGGATTGTTAACTCCTCACCATCGGACCCCTGGGATCCGGCTCTGCGCGCGCGGGCAGCTCCTGGCTCATGGATCCGCCACTTTGCGCCTCCGGTCCGGTTCGGTTCTGAGTGGGACGGAGAGTTTCGAACCCGCAGTTTTTAGGGCAGGAGTTTCACATGTAAGTTCTGTCTGACCCTTAATGTGATTGATTGTGATGAACTTTGACCTTTACACGGTTCCGCGGAGGAATCAGCTGTTTTATTGTTTGTTTGTTTGTTTGTTTGTTTATTTATTTGTTTGTTTGCGTCATGAACGTGTTCGGCGTCTCAGACAGACTGACGCTGCAGGAAAGTAAAATAATCAGGATTTCAGGTGAAGTTCTGACCTAAACCTCCCTGTTCTGGTTCTGGTTCATCTCAGCCTCGCTGTCCTCTGGAGACCGTTTCCTATGCGACGAGCCGAGCTGAACCGAACCGAACCGGTCCGTGCCACACACTTTCCATTAATTAAGCGCTTTGTTTGTGTGAGGGACTCACCTGGGGCTGCTGCTCACCTGCTGGCCTGTTTATGCCTTTTGGACCGTTTTTTCTGCTGATTCCGGTCTTTGCTTCCAGAACTTTTGGGTCCATTCAGCTAATGTTTGATCTTACTTTAGAATTATTTCTTATCTGGATTAAATCGGCTTTTATTTTGGAGGAGTTGATGATATTTGCACCTGCAGGCCGGGTCTGGCGGAAGGAAAGCAAGTGTTTGAATGGAGTAATAAATGATTGCTTCAGCAGTTGTCGGCTTGAATTAAAGTTTTACCTCAAAAGGTTTGATGATGTCATGAAGCTGGCTTGGCGTGTCTGACCTTTGACCTTCTGGATGTTTGCTGCAGCTCAGCAGCCATGTTTGTACGTTAAACCTCAGCAATCACAGGGTTTTATGATATTTTAGCTAACAGGGCCAGCATTCATGTTTATTTATGTCTAAATCAGTTAAAGAAGCAAAATAATGTTTTATGTGGAAATCAAAACTAAATTCTTAAAACAAACACATTTCCTGTAAAAGCACCGCGATGATTTCTGTTCACATCGTCTCTGAGCTGCTGAGACGTTCACGTTCAGCTGATGCAGCTAAACACGAACCGCCAGGGTTTCCTGGACCCAGCGTCATCCCAGGTTCCAGGTACCGCTGACCCGCTGTGGTTGCAGCTGTCACCTGTGGGCGTGGCAGTCCGGACTCACCTGCAGGTGTGGCAGAATTTAAACAAATGTTCAGAGAAAAGAGGCGAGTGGTTTTTCTGTGTTCCTTGTCATGGTCCGACTCTGCAGCTGCTGCTCCTAACCCTCGACAGGTGTGTGTGTGTGTGTGTGTGTGTGTGTGTGTGTGTGCGCGCGCTAACAACAAAGCCCAGCGTGTTTCCACCTGAGATTGCGTAGGTGTTCGTGTCTTTGTTGGTTTGTTCTGTCTGACCTTTAGCAGATCACAGATCAGCCTCCTTCTCTTTCTCTTCCTACCTGAACGGCTCACCTGAGCGTCAGACTCGGCGTTTGTTTTCATCCTCGTCATAAATGGGACCACAGTCACCAAACGTTCCAGGAAAGCTCCCAGGTGTATGCAGCCCTCACTTCCCTGTAATGTTGGCGGTTCGGAGGCAGAAACGGTTCTGAGTAACAAGTTCATGAAACGTTTGGGGCAGGAGACAATGATCAGGGGACCCGGGCCCGAGACCGGGACAGAAGGCACAGAGACAGGGACACATGGAGACAGGAAGACAGCGTCCTGCTTCTCCCAGGTGAACATTCAGGATTCCGCGTTTCCCAGTGGAGATGACGCGCTGAAAACCTTTTACTTCCTGTTTGGGAAAGAGCTTCTGCCGGAACGTCCCCACGTTGGCACTTGGCTCTGCCCACTGGGTCATGTGACCTCTCACTGACAACGTTCCATCCTACTGAAACAAAAACTTTATTAGACCTGAAGACATGAAACAGGTGCTGGTCCTGCATCTGGAGACCGGGTCGGGTCTGGAGGAGCCCGGATAAACAGGACTCACCTGAACATTACCTGGATCAGCTGACAACATCTGGGAGTCTGCCAGCTGGAGCTCTGGCTGTGGAGGAGTGTCGGGAGTGAACACACAACCCGGTGAACATGAAGAACACATGGTGTGTGTGTGTGTGTGTGTGTGGGAGGGGGGGTTATTTTAGGCTGCATGAGCCTCATGTTGGATTTTAGGACAGAGGTCAAAGTTCAGAGCTAGGCGGAGTTCAGACAAACAGCTTCAGGAGATGAAACACAAGGACCAACTTTTAGAAGAGTCATCCAGGCGGAACGTTCCGGAGCCGAACTTCCTTTGCTAATGTGACGGAATAATCCTCCAGAGCAGCGAGAGCAGAGTTGCTGCAGTCGGGGAAAGTCGGGCTGTGAATGCTTTTGTTAAAGCGTCACTCTTCAAAGCTTTCTGTCAGAAAAGCAGCGATATTCTTTAATAGCAGGTCCAGAGGCCGCAGCTCCATGAGTCATGAGAAGTGAAATACCAAAGAGCAGCATGTGTCAGCTCTAATAGCGCTCCCACTGTCAACATTTCTCTTAAGTGACTCTTCCAGGCAACAGAAGGCGGCTTACGCCGGAACAAAAGATTCTGCCAGAACCGAGCCGGCAAAGTGTGCTCAGCTAAACTTATGATGAGAGGAGAACCGCAGACGAGGCTCACGGTGTGATGTTCTAGTCCACGTTCCGGGATCCAACTCGGTACGGATTTGCTCTTGTTTGTGGATTTTAGTCTCAAGTATGTCTCAGGTGTGGATCTGATCTCAGGTGTGGATCTGATCTCAGGTGTGGGATCTGATCTCAGGTGTGGGATCTGATCTCAGGTGTGGGATCTGATCTCAGGTGAGGATCTGATCTCAGGTGCGGGATATGATCTCAGGTGTGGATCTGATCTCAGGTGCGGATCTGATCTCAGGTGCGGATCTGATCTCAGGTGTGGGATCTGATCTCAGGTGTGGATCTGATCTCAGGTGTGGGATCTGATCTCAGGTGCGGATCTGATCTCAGGTGTGGGATCTGATCTCAGGTGTGGATCTGATCTCAGGTGTGGGATCTGATCTCAGGTGTGGGATCTGATCTCAGGTGAGGATCTGATCTCAGGTGTGGGATCTGATCTCAGGTGAGGATCTGATCTTAGGTGTGGTATCTGATCTCAGGTGAGGATCTGATCTCAGGTGAGGATATGATCTCAGGTGCGGATCCGATCTCAGGTGCGAATCTGATCTCAGGTGTGGATCCGATCTCGTGTGTGGATCTGAGCTCAGGTGTGGGATCTGATCTCAGGTGTGGGATCTGATCTCAGGTGTGGGATCTGATCTCAGGTGTGGGATCTGATCTCAGGTGAGGATCTGATCTCAGGTGTGGGATCTGATCTCACGTGTGGATCTGATCTCAGGTGAGGATCTGATCTCAGGTGTGGGATCTGATCTCAGGTGAGGATCTGATCTCAGGTGCGGATCTGATCTCAGGTGCGGATCTGATCTCAGGTGCGGATCTGATCTCAGGTGAGGATCTGATCTCAGGTGAGGATCTGATCTCAGGTGCGGATCCGATCTCAGGTGTGGGATCTGATCTCAGGTGTGGGATCTGATCTCAGGTGTGGGATCTGATCTCAGGTGAGGATCTGATCTCAGGTGTGGGATCTGATCTCAGGTGAGGATCTGATCTCAGGTGAGGATCTGATCTCAGGTGTGGGATCAGGGTTCTGAGTACATCCC
>NC_091747.1:64219936-64222436 GCF_043380555.1 Nothobranchius furzeri
TTTGGACCATCCATCAGCTGATGGAGCGACCTTGGATCCTCTCAGGAGGCTGATAACTGGACCCATCTGGACTCTAATGGTCCTAATGGGTCAGTATCGGGCCCTATAGGTACCAGGAAGTGTTTCTCATATACAGCCGAGCCTTTCAGAACCTTTTTCACCGTTTCTGATTTCACTGAGTAGAACATCAGACAGAATCCTGGACCGTGAGGGAATTCTGTCGGATCTGAAGCCACTCCTGATGACATTCCTCACATCTCTGAGCAGTAAATGAGTTCGGTCAGTCCGCTGGAGCTGGAGCTGGGGCAGGAGGTGGAGCGGGAGGTGGAGCGGGAGTGGGAGGTGGAGAGAGAGCGGGAGTGGGAGCTGGAGCGGGAGGTGGAGCGGGAGGTGGAGAGAGAGCGGGAGGTAGAGCCGGAGCTGGAGCGGGAGTGGGAGGTGGAGCAGGAGGTGGAGCGGGAGTGGGAGGTGGAGAGAGAGCGGGAGTGGGAGCTGGAGCGGGAGGTGGAGAGAGAGCGGGAGTGGGAGCTGGAGCGGGAGGTGGAGCGGGAGGTGGAGCGGGAGTGGGAGGTGGAGCGGGAGTGGGAGGTGGAGCGGGAGTGGGAGTTGGAGAGAGAGCGGGAGGTAGAGCCGGAGCTGGAGCAGGAGCTGGAGTGGGAGGTGGAGCGGGAGCTGGAGCAGGAGCTGGAGTGGGAGGTGGAGCGGGATTGGGAGGTGGAGCTGGAGTGGGAGGTGGAGCTGGAGTGGGAGGTGGAGCTGGAGTGGGAGGTGGAGCTGGAGTGGGAGGTGGAGCGGGGAGGTTTAATGCTTCAGGTCTGAATGGAGTGTTTATACGGAGTTCTAATCCATCACCTGTCCAGGTGATCCATCTGAGAAGAATATTTTTATTTTTATTTCATACTTAAAAATGGAGAAGAAAGTTTTGAATCAACAAAACCCAAACATCACAACAAAAGAGGCAAACTCATGAAAACCATCTCCATAGCAACAACCATGGAGGTGTAGCCCCGCCCCCTGAACAACGCAGCAAGGTTTGAAAGTCATCACACACACACGGTGGTACAAGCCACGGACACACCTGTGCTGCTCCTAGTGTGTGTGGTGTGAAGAAACTGCGATGGGAAATCTGGAAAGAAAAGTGACCAACAGAGGTGGAGCATGCAGCTTCCACCACCTCGCTTTCTGATTGGCTACATGTCACATTCCACAGGAAGCACACGTCTATCCCTGAAAATCAGACCAAGACAATCCAACGTGTCTGATCGATGACTGGACTGGTTCTGATATCTGTCAGAGTCCACCAGAGTAACCCACCACAGAAGGTGAGGTGATCTGATAAGATTATCTTTGGAGCCGTTACGGTAACTGGAGGGGCCGGCAGCTTGTCAGAGGGAGCGGGGCTAGCCATACGCTGACAGGAACATCATCCACAACTTAAATGGGGACGGGAAGCTGGACTGGACTGTTCTCATTGATCCCGGTTAAATTTGTTTACCTGACAGATGATGATGTCCTCATACAGGTAAACATTGGTTAGTCTTCCACCTGCTGCAGGACTGTCCTCTCAGGTCCCCTAGAGACCAGAGAGCCACTGGCTTTACCGTGGTAACCCTGATGCACAACAGGCATAAGGGTTAACATTTCTGTTGATTCCAGTTGTCTTTATGCTACTCCCAGTTTAAACACCAGTATCACGAAGGTGGTGGTGATGATGGTGATGATGGTGATGATGATGGTGGTAAAGGTGGTGATGAAGATGATGGTGATGATGATGATGGTGATGATGATGGTGAAGATGAAGATGGTGATGAAGATGATGGTGGTGATGGTGATAAAGATGATGATGGTGATGATGATGATGGTGGTGGTGATGATGAAGATGATGATGGTGATGATGATGGTGATGGTGATGGTGATGATGGTGATGATGGTGGTGGTGATGATGGTGATGATGATGATGATGGTGGTGGTGGTGATGAAGATGATGATGGTGGTGATGGTGATGGTGATGATGGTGATGATGATGATGATGGTGGTGGTGGTGATGAAGATGATGATGGTGGTGATGGTGGTAAAGATGGTGATGAAGATGATGGTTATGATGATGATGTTTTTGATGATGGTGATGATGATGGTGATGATGATGGTGGTAAAGGTGGTGATGAAGATGATGGTGATGATGATGATGATGTTTTTGATGATGGTGATGTTGATGGTGGTAAAGGTGGTGATGAAGATGATGGTGATGATGATGGTGAAGGTGATGATGGTGATGAAGATGAAGATGGTGATGAAGATGATGGTGGTGGTGGTGATGAAGATGATGGTGATGATGATGGTGGTGGTGGTGGTGATGATGAAGATGATGATGGTGATGGTGATGGTGATGATGGTGATGATGTTTTTGATGATGGTGATGATGATGATGATGATGATGATGTTTTTGATGATGGTGATGATGATGGTGGTAAAGGTGGTGATGAAGATGATGGTGATGATG
>NC_091747.1:64227436-64232436 GCF_043380555.1 Nothobranchius furzeri
GACCCCCCCCCCCCCCCCCCCCACACACACACACACACACACTAGACAGAATTGAAGAGACAAGATGGGGAAGATGCAGGAATAAGATGAAAAGAACTTGGTTGCACCGTGTGTGTGTGTGTGTGTGTGTGTGTGTGTGTGTGTGTGTGTGTGTGTGTGTGTGTGTGTGTGTGTGTGTGTGTGTGTGTGTGTGTGTAAGAGAGAGAGAGAGAGAGAGAGAGAGAGAAGGCAGCATTAACAGAAAACCTACTACACTGATCAGTTTAACATCAGAAATGTTTTCAGACAGAGCCCAGCCACTCTTCGGAGAAAACTCATTTCGGCCGCTTGTATCCATGATCTCGTTCTTTCGGTCTCTACCCAAAGCTCATGACCATAGGTGAGGGTAGGAACGTAGATCCACCGGTAAATCGAGAGCTTCACCTTCTGACTCAGCTCTCTCTTCACCACGACAGACCGGTACAACGCCCGCATCACTGCAGATGCAGCACCAATCCGCCTATCGATCTCACGCTCCAGTTTTACCTCACTCGTGAACAAGACCCCGAGATACTTAAACTCCTCCACTTGGGGCAGGACCTCATCCCTGACCCGGAGAAGGCATTCTACCCTTTTCTGAATCAAGACCACGGTCTCAGATTTAGAGGAGCTGATTCTCATCCCAGCTGCTTCACACTCGGCTGCGAACCGCTCCAGCGAAAGCTGAAGATCACGTTCTGATGAAGCCAACAGGACCACATCATCTGCAAAAGCAGAGACCTGATCCTCAGGCCACCAAAACGGATGCCCTCCACACCTTGGCTGCACCTAGAAATCCTGTCCATAAAGGTTGCGGAGAACCCCTGAGTAGACCTTAGCAGGGAGGCTCAGGAGTGTGATCCCTTGTAGTTGGAACACACTCTGTGGCCCCCCTTTTTAAGTAGGGGCACCGCCCTGGTCTGCCAGTCCAGTGGCTCTGCCCCTGATGTCCACTTGATATTGTGGAGCTGCATCAGCCACCACAGCCCTACAACATCTAGAGCCTTTAGGATCTCCAGGCGGATCTCATCCACCCGGAGCCTTGCCACAGAGGAGCTTTTTGACCTGCTCAGTGACCTCAGCACCAGAGATTGGACCCAAAGTACTCGGACTCCACTTCCTCACTGAAAGACTTACCGATGGATTTACGGAGGTCTGCTGAGTACGGCTCCCACCGCTGGTGGGCACCGGCGGGTTCAGGGTTGCCGCCACGGCAGGAACCGACGACCTAGCGGCCACAGCTCTGGTCGGCCGCCTCAACACTGGAGGCAGCCCCTCTCAAGGAACCTGGTTCTGGAGCCAGAGCCATGCATTGGGGTGAGTCCGGCTAGTCGTAAACTCCCAACCTCACACACCGACTCGGCTCCCTCCCCACCAGAGAGGAGATGTTCCTCATCCCAAGAGCCAGCTTCTGCAGCCGAGGGTCAGACCGCCAAGGTCCTCGCCCGTAGCTCCCGCCCATCTCACCCAGAACACCTGGCCCCTCCCATGAGCGGGGAGTTTATTCTGGAGCGTTTTACTTCAGTTTGGATCTGATTTCAAGTTTCTGATGAAACAAAAAAACTTTAATCTAGAAAAATAATAAAACACAGAAGTTTTGTGTCATGCTTGTCTGTGATGTTCCCGTCCTCCTTCAGTCTGCTGTAGAAGTAGAGCAGTGTGTGTGTGTGTGTGTGTGTGTGTGTGTGTGTGTGTGTGTGTGTGTGTGGGCATGACGAAGCTATAACAGGATGATGAGCTCGCTTGTCTGACCTCGTTTGGTGCTAATTTGAAACAAACCTGAATATTGACGCCTAATGATGGAAGGTGTGTGTGTGTGTGTGTGTGTGTGTGTGTGTGTGTGTGTGTGTGTGTGTGTGTGTGTGTGTGTGTGTGTGTGTGTGTGTGTGTGTGTGTGTGTGTGTGTGTGTGTGTGTGTGTGTGTGTGTGTGAGAGAGAGAGAGTGAGAGAGAACAAGCGAGCGAGCGACACTCAGCCAAGACAAGCCTGAAAGCCGGCCTCTCTGGGAGATCACCTGGATCTGGTCTGAGACTTCAGACATAAAAACATCTGGCTGAGTTTGCCTTCATCCGGTTCTGGTTCTGGTGGATTCTGGTTTTATTTCAGCAGGACCGAGTCTGGACCCGGTGGGACCTGCACTCTGAGGTTGGTCCTGACCAGGGTTTTCATCAGTAATTTGAATGGTTGGTTGGTGATTGTGGACTCGATTCTGTTGGATCTACTGGAGTCCAGTCCTTGTTCTGGAGAGCTCTCTCCATGTTTTAGCTGTTTCCTGGTCCAGCAACACCTGAGTTACCTGTCCAGCAGCTCATCAGGCCCTGCAGAAGCCTGCCAATCAGCTTCTGATGGGAACTAGGTGTGTTTGGAGCAGAGCAACCTCTGGAACCTGCTGTCAGCAGCAATGAGGACTCAGGGAGTCCAGGTGAGATCTGGACCAGGAAGTGACCTGTTCTACTGATCCAGATGATCCACGTTAGATCCGAAGAGCAGACTTGATACTGGAAATGTGTCACCACTAACAGACGCCGATGAGGAGGACCTGATTTGTTCTTAGCAGCTGTTGTGATGGTCCTGATGTAAAACAGGTTAGCTTAGCTTAGCGGTGGTGAGTTCAGGGGCCCCAGCCTACGCGGATAAAAGCCTGCTGGCTGCTTTTAGTGTTGGTTAGCAGCTCTCGTTCTAAAGATACAAGAACAGTAGAATAAAATAATAATAATAACAAAGTAAAGTGATTACATGGTATTTACATTCAGTTCAATTCAATTCAAGTTTGTTTATAAAGCGCCAAATCACGACAAGAGTCGTCTCAAGTCACTTCACATAATAAACATTCCAATCCAGGTCAGTTCATTAAGCCAATCAGAAATAATGTTTCCTATATAAGGAACCCAGCAAATTGCATCAAGTATATACATGGTAATACATGGTATATACATGGTATATATATATATATATGGTATATACATGGTAATACATGGTATATACATGGTATATATATATATATGGTATATACATGGTATATACATGGTATATATATATATGGTATATACATGGTAATACATGGTATATACATGGTATATATATATATGGTATATACATGGTATATACATGGTAATACATGGTATTACATAGTATATATATATATGGTATATACATGGTAATACATGGTATATACATGGTATATATATATATATGGTATATACATGGTAATACATGGTATATACATGGTATATATATATGGTATATACATGGTATATACATGGTAATACATGGTATTACATGGTATATATATATGGTATATACATGGTAATACATGGTATATACATGGTATATATATATATGGTATATACATGGTAATACATGGTATATACATGGTATATATATATGGTATATACATGGTATATACATGGTATATATATATATGGTATATACATGGTAATACATGGTATATACATGGTATATATATATGGTATATACATGGTATATACATGGTATATATATATATGGTATATACATGGTAATACATGGTATATACATGGTATATATATATATGGTATATACATGGTAATACATGGTATATACATGGTATATATATGGTATATACATGGTATATACATGGTAATACATGGTATTACATGGTATATATATATGGTATATACATGGTAATACATGGTATATACATGGTATATATATATATGGTATATACATGGTAATACATGGTATATACATGGTATATATATATGGTATATACATGGTATATACATGGTATATATATATATGGTATATACATGGTATATATATATATGGTATATACATGGTAATACATGGTATATACATGGTATATATATATATGGTATATACATGGTATATACATGGTATTACATGGTATATATATATATATGGTATATACATGGTAATACATGGTATATACATGGTACATATATATATATGGTATATACATGGTATATACATGGTATATACATGGTAATACATGGTATTACATGGTATATACATGGTATATAAATGGTATATACATGGTATATACATGGTATATATATATATATATATATATATATATATATATATATATATATGGTATATACATGGTAATACATGGTATATACATGGTATATATATATATGGTATATACATGGTAATACATGGTATATACATGGTATATATATATATATATGGTATATACATGGTAATACATGGTATATACATGGTATATATATATATACATGGTATATACATGGTAATACATGGTATTACATGGTATATACATGGTATATAAATGGTATATACATGGTATATACATGGCTATACATGGTATATACATGGTATATACATGGTATATACATGGTTATACATGGTTATACATGGTATTACATGGTATATACATATAATACAAGGTAATAATTGAAAATTGTACACATTGAACGTAGTACTGGTCTCAGATGGTGAAAAGTAAACGAGCTGGGTCACAGTAGCAGAATCAACATGTGAAATGGTGAACTGTAAGTGCAGAAATGGACTCAGCTGGCCCGGAGTGCAACCCCCCCCCCCCCCCCCCCCCGCAGCGCTAGGAGGTGTTTGTGTGTAGGGAGGTTGGGCTCCAGGAGGAGTGCTGATGAATGAGTGAGTTACAGTTGAAGTCAAATAAGTCACACTTCAGAACTCAGTACACACACACACGCACGCACACAGAAAGCTCAACGTGTGTGTGTGTGTGTGTGTGTGTGTGTGTTTCCCAGCCTGAAAGTGACAGCTGAGCGCTGACACAGGAGAGGAGGAACGATAGCTATGTCAGGAGGGAGTTTGTGGGGAAACAAACTTTTCCTTTTATTTATTTATATTTTTATCAGCTGTTTGGTGTAAAATGAATATTTCTTTTTAGACTTTAATTATTTGTAGTTTTGTGAGAATTTATGTTTTCAGACATTTAATTCTGGTGGTTTTCTGATGACTTCATCCTGTTGTGA
>NC_091747.1:64237436-64244936 GCF_043380555.1 Nothobranchius furzeri
TCGGAAGCCTCGCCTCTGTCAGTGTGTCCCAGGGTAGCTGTGGCTACACTGTAGCTCACCCCCACCAGCGTGTGAATGGATGAATGATACGCTGTAGTGTAAAGCAAATGTGGAATGACCTTCCAAGCACGACCAGAACAGCGGCTTCCTTTTTAATTTTCAAGAAGTTCCTGAAGACCCTGCTCTTCAGAGAGCATCTTCTAAACTAGCACCCTCCCTGCACCCATCCCCCCTCTCTACTGTCCACTCCTTGTTCCCTCCTCTCCATGACTGATGTCAAGTTGTTGTTGTTGTTATTGTTGTTGTTATTGTTGTTGTTAGCCTCAAGGGCAACATGCCGATTATCACTTGTAAGTCGCTTTGGACAAAAGCGTCTGCTAAATACATAAACATGAGGCGCTTTGAGTTCTCTCATTCTGACAGGTGCTCTACAAGTGCAGGTGATTGCTCATTTATACGTGGTTGGAGCACATTTCAAATCTGACTTGCAAATATGCACCCCAACAAATATCACTGAACAGGTGCGTTTAAAGTAGACCACTGAGTCCACTGATCGCAGGCTCAGGGGGAGAGAGGTCCAGAGTCTGGGGGCCTTTTGCCTGGTGCACTGCACAACGAGTAGGCTTTTAAATCACCCAAACACACCTGGTTCATGGTTAAACAACTCAAACACACCTGGTTCATGTTTAAACAACCCAAACACACCTGGTTCATGTTTAAACGACCCAAACACACCTGGTTCATGTTTAAACGACCCAAACACACCTGGTTCATGTTTAAACGACCCAAACACACCTGGTTCATGTTTAAACAACTCAAACACACCTGGTTCATGTTTAAACCACCCAAGGATGCCTGGTTCATGTTTAAACCACCAAAACACATCTGGTTTATATTGAAATCACCAAAACATGTTATGTACTTTTTAAAATCGTCCAACCACACCTGATTTTTGTTTAAATCACTCAAACACGTGTCAAATTTAAACCACCCAAGCATGCATGGCTCATGTTCAAACCACCCAAACATGCTTGGTTCATGTTTAAATCCTCCAAACACACCTGGTTCATGTTTAAACCACATCAACACGCCTGGTTCATGTTTGAATAACCAAACGGCTAATGGGAAAACAGGAAGCTGAAACATGTTATTAAAAAGTTGGATGTGTTTCCTAGCTGAAGGCTTATGGATGATCAGAGCCTGCTGAATATTCCGGCTCCAGAGTGACTGTGTATTCCTGCCCTTCCTGAGGGAACTTCGGGGTTTTGTGGGTTTAGTTCCTGTTTCATAATCTCTTGAGTGTGTAAATGCACTGTAGCCATGGTCTCCACAGACGCGTCTGTGTACATGTTGTGGTTTCAGCGTGAAGCAGCAACAACAACAGTAACTAATAAAAGGAAACCTCATTAAAACCCTAAAATACCGACTGAAGTTCTGCAGAACTTTAGATCTGAGAATCCGTTTGTTTTGTTCTGTTGTCATTCAGCCTGAAGCAGCTGATTCCTGCCGACATCTTTTCTTCTAATGAAACAGACATGTCACGTTTGGCTCCAAAGTCCTGAAGGAGTCCTGAAGTCTCAGGGGACAGGTGGACCTGAAGTAGGAGCTTCGTTAGGACGGCAGTGAAGGAAACAACGAAGCGGAGAGAGGAAATGATCCAGTCAACGATGCGGACAAAAACTCAGAGGAGAACAATGTTGGGATTAAGATTTAAAAGAAGTATGAATGTATCAGAGCAGAGACAGGATCAGGGAAACGCCTCGGACACGCCTAACGAGAGTCGTAGATTCATGGTTAGAACCTACAGGTGGTCCAAGCCGCAGGTTCACTGCCAAAGACACGATTTCAGTCTCAAACTACAGATTTTAAACATTTATTTATTTATAAAAAAATTAAAAAAAGATTTCAGGATTAAAATGATAAATTTAGCAGAAATCCCGTAACTCGTGTTTATTGACTCGGTTCAACTTAAAATCTAAGAATAAACATTTCTGCTGTTTTAGTTTCTCATTAATACCAATACTACTACTACTACTACTACTATTACTATTACTACTACTACTACTACTACTATTTCTACTACTACTACTATTACTACTACTACTACTATTACTATTACTACTACTACTACTACTATTTCTACTACTACTACTATTACTACTACTACTACTATTACTACTACTACTACTACTACTATTACTACTACTACTACTACTACTATTACTATTACTACTACTACTACTATTACTACTACTACTACTACTACTATTACTATTACTACTACTACTACTACTACTATTTCTACTACTACTACTATTACTACTACTACTACTATTACTATTACTACTACTACTACTACTATTTCTACTACTACTACTATTGTTGCAAGCCCGAGCAACCAGTCAAGGCTTAGAAACAGTGGTCAGGGACAAGGGTCACACAAGGGTCAAGAGGACAGGAGTTCAGGACTTGCTGGTGAGGACAGAACTAGGCAAAGGGTCAAAAGACAAGCTGTCTTCTCTAGATCCACCCATGGACACACCCCTGGGCCCGCCCATAACTCCACCTCTGGCGGGAAAAGAAGGAATGGCATGGAGTGAGGAGAGGTCCAGCTGGACCCAGGAGCTCTCAGGAATGCTGAAAGAAGATCTACAATTTGCTACCAATATGAAGATTTATGACCTGTGCTCTCATTCCAGGAGTGCAGCATGTAACTTTTGTGCCCTCATGTGAATACTGCATGTAGTGAAATGATACTAAATGTCTTATGTAGAGCTAAAAAAGTGTATCTGGTAGATGACCCCTTGACCTAAACTGTCAGGAGAGAATGACTTGTGACTCTTGCATTGTTTAGAGCAGTCTCAGAAGTGATATAAAAGGATGCAGCTCAGATCAGAGAGAGAGAGCTGGGGCAGACGACAAGAAGAGACAGAGCAGATTTGGAGGGGTCATCCCCCGTCCTGCTGGATGGGGGATGACAGAAGGTTCTTCGAGAGAGGGCTTCAGGCTTCGTTCTTGGGGAGATTCTGAGAAGACGAGAGCTGGTGTAAACTGACTCTCATTTAATTATTTTGAACTAATTCCTCCGTGGGGGATAGTAGTTGTTTTTACTTTACCCATTTTTGTATTTTGATTTTGTAATAAACCTTTTTTGAAAAAGAAACATAATCCTGATTCTTTCAGGTTTTCTCTAAAGCTTCACGTTTGGAGCCCTGGCCATAATTGCACAGAGGTAAGCATGTCGAAGATCGGTCTCTGAATTATCAGGACTTACTTTACAGTTTATAACAGAATAATATAAAGAAACCTTAAGATAAGGGAAGTTTTAACTTCTCTCCCCTTGCGAGTAACGAGTTGTCTTGAGGGTGATAAAAGCAAAATATTCGAGGTTATTTTGGCTCTGATTGCAGGTTGAAAAAGTCTCTAATCAGCTGGAAGGTTGGATTAATAAATAAATTGATAAACTTATGTTAGCCTGATCAACTAGCATAAATCATTTTATAGTTACCAACCTCCCACATAAGCTGTTAGGGGCACAATTAATTCCGGGTAGCCCAAACAATTGCTGAGAGGCTTGGCTTGCCTCCAGACTTCTCTCTAGTATCTTAACCAAAAGGTAACGAGTTTAAAAGAAGTGTAGCACTCTGAGGCTGGCTATTCGTGCAAGTCATTTCACCTTTAAAATAAAAGACAAGATTCTAATTAGATAGTCCAAACCCGGATCTAGTACGATTATACTCGTCGATACACCCCCGAACCCTGATGGATGCACCGTCTCATAAGTTCTAACGGAACTGGGTTTTAAAGGAACCGGTAAATGGGACGGGCACGCGACACTATTACTACTACTACTACTATTACTACTACTACTACTACTACTATTACTACTACTACTATTACTACTACTATTACTATTACTACTACTACTACTACTACTACTATTTCTACTACTACTACTATTACTACTACTACTACTATTACTACTACTACTACTACTACTACTACTACTACTATTACTACTACTACTACTACTACCACGATTACTACTAATACTACTATTACTATTACTACTACTATTACTATTACTACTACTACTACTACTACTATTTCTACTACTACTACTATTACTACTACTACTACTACTACTACTACTACTACGATTACTACTACTACTACTATTACTACTACTACTACTACTACTATTTCTACTACTACTACTATTACTACTACTACTACTACTACTACTACTACTACTACTACTATTACTACTACTACTACTACTACCACGATTACTACTACTACTACTATTTCTACTACTACTACTATTACTACTACTACTACTACTACTACTACTACTATTACTACTACTACTATTACTACTACTACTACTACTACTACTATTTCTACTACTACTACTATTACTACTACTACTACTACTACTACTACTACTACTACTACTACTACTACTACTACTACTATTACTACTACTACTACTACTACCACGATTACTACTACTACTACTATTACTATTACTACTACTATTACTATTACTACTACTACTACTACTACTATTTCTACTACTACTACTATTACTACTACTACTACTACTACTACTACTACTACTATTACTACTACTACTACTACTACTACGATTACTACTACTACTACTATTACTACGATTACTACTATTACTACTACTACTACTACTACTACTATTCCTACTACTACTACTATTACTACTACTACTACTATTACTACTACTACTAATAATAATAATATAATAATGATAATAATAATAATAATAATACCATTATGTCTTTTTAACATCTTCAACAACTTTTAGATTCTAGAGGGACAGCAGGAGCTCAGGAGGAGCGGGTGTTCCAGTAATCAGAAGGTTGCAGGTTTGATCCCAGCTCTAGACAGAGATGCTGCTGTTGTGTCTTTGGGCAAGACACTTATTCTGCTGGTCAGAGGGACCGGTCTGTGCTCATGAGCCTCGCCTCTGTCAGAGCGCACCAGGGCAGCTGTGGCTACACCGTAGCTCATCCCCATCGGATCGGGTCTAACCAGGTCTGATCGGTCTAAACAGGTCTAACATGGTCTAAACAGGTCTGATCGGGTCTAAACAGGTCTAACATGGTCTAAACAGGTCTGATCGGGTCTAAACAGGTCTAACATGGTCTAACCAGGTCTGATCGGGTCTAAACAGGTCTAACATGGTCTAAACAGGTCTGATCGGGTCTAAACAGGTCTAACATGGTCTAAACAGGTCTGATCGGGTCTAAACAGGTCTAACATGGTCTAAACAGGTCTGATCGGGTCTAAACAGGTCTAACATGGTCTAACCAGGTCTGATCGGTCTAAACAGGTCTAACATGGTCTAAACAGGTCTGATCGGGTCTAAACAGGTCTAACATGGTCTAAACAGGTCTGATCGGTCTAAACAGGTCTAACATGGTCTAAACAGGTCTGATCGGGTCTAAACAGGTCTAACATGGTCTAAACAGGTCTGATCGGGTCTAAACAGGTCTAACATGGTCTAAACAGGTCTGATCGGGTCTAAACAGGTCTAACATGGTCTAAACAGGTCTGATCGGTCTAAACAGGTCTAACATGGTCTAAACAGGTCTGATCGGGTCTAAACAGGTCAGTGGGAAGCAGCCGGGTCGGAGCTCCAACTGTTTGGTCTGGTTCTGAGTGAATCCATGAATGATTTATGAACATGTGACCATGACAGCTCTCATTCACACAGGATTTAACAAGGACCTGAGTGTCTGAGCTGAGTCATGGATCTGGTTCTGGTCTCGGTGACCCAGGAGCAGGAAGATCCAGTAAAACTGGTTCTGTTCTGTCCCAACACAGCTCTGGCTCATCCCTTGAGTTGGGAGGCTTTTTCCTGAATGAGTGAGAGATCAAAGGTCAGAGGCAAACCAAACTGGTACGGAGGGTCAGCCTGGCATGTTAGTGTGACGACATCACCATGGTAACAGGGGCTGAACTTCATCTTCAGAACCAATCAGCTCGCAGCGCTGGGATGCTGGTCATATGTTGTATTAATCCTGCTTTGTTAAAGGATTTTATTTAATTATTAAACTTTTGATCAAATAATCTCCAGCTTGTCGGTTCTGATCCAGAATAAGACTCTGGTTTCATCAGAACCCAGTCCAGATGCCTGATTACAGCAGCAATAGGATACAGGTGTGGATTTCTACAGCCACCAGAACCACCAGAACCACCAGAACCACCAGAACCACCAGAACCACAGATGGTTTTTAGATTCAACGTCGATTATTATCATCGCACAGTTGCTTTAACCAAAGACAGCTCATGTAAGAGGTCGTCCAAATCGGAGTAAAATAAAATCACACACACACACACACACACACACACACACACACACACACACACGCACGCACGCACGCACGCACGCACGCACGCACACACACACACACACACACACTGTCCAGCAGGATCACTGTTAGTGTGACTTCCTGGCAGCAGCATGCACTAATGGCTCTTACATAAAAGCGGTTTAGAGACCGAGTCTTGGGGCGGAGGTGTGTTTCTTTGTTTAAAAGTGCTTTTCAGTCCATCGGTCCCAGCGTGCTCTCTATAATTAATGCTTCTCTGGTCTCTGGTCAGTTCCCTGCTTACTTTAAGAACGCTGTAATCCACCCGCTTCTTAAAAAACCGAGTCTGGACCCCTCTCTCCATAGCCGCTTCAGACCCATCTCTAAACTTCCGTTCATCTCCAAGATCTTGGAAAAGGTTGTGGCTAAACAACTCACAGCTGCTCTTGATGAACATAACATCTATGATAGCTTCCAGTCAGGTTTTCGTAGAGCTCATTCTACTGAAACAGCTCTTCTTAGGGTCTCTAATGACCTTCTGACTCACAGTGATGCAGGGTTCTGGTTCTGGTCCTGCTGGACCTGACTGCAGCCTTTGGCACTGTTGACCATCACCTGCTACTGGAGAGGTTGAGAGACTGGGTAGGCCTATCAGGATCTGCTCTGGAGTGGTTCTCCTCTTATCTATCTGAGCGCTCCTTCTCTGTGGCCGTCTCCAAGTTTAGGTCCTCCACCACCTCTCTTACCCATGGTGTCCCACAAGGTTCTGTGCTGGGGCCTCTGCTCTTCCTCCTCTATCTGCTTCCTTTTCAGCACATTCTGAGCTCCTTCAAAGGAATCTCCTACCATCTTTATGCAGATGACATCCAACTGTACATCTCCTTTAAGCCCCATGAGATGTCTAAGCTGCAGCTGTTACACACCTGCTTAGACTCTATCAAAACCTGGATGGTGGGAGCTTTCTTCAGCTGAATGAAGATAAGACTGAGATCCTCATCTGTGCCCCAGACAAGCTGGTTCCCAAAGTCAGAGACTCTCTTGGTCAGCTTGCTTCCCACACCAAACCTTCCATCAGGAATCTTGGCATGACCTTTGACCCAGCTCTCACCCTGGATTCTCATGTCAGTTCTCTTGTTGGCTCTTCCTT
>NC_091747.1:64249936-64279936 GCF_043380555.1 Nothobranchius furzeri
TCTGAACCACCTGCAGCTATTCAGGATCATGTTGACTTTTGTGTGTTTGTAAGGACCTGGGCAATGTGGAGCTGCTCCGGGCCCGGCCCGACCTGGAGGCAGGTAAACAGCTGCCTCGCATCTTCGCCGACATACCATCTCACCTGGTGGGCGTCCCCCTGGAGGACATCGATCCGTACTACTTCAGAGACCAGAGGGTGGGTCCGCCTCCTTTACCTTTACCACAGCTTCTTAGTACAGAGTCAGAGCCTCTACAAAGAACCGGGGGTTCTCTCACAGCAGAAAACATTCCTTCAAAATAAAAGTCTTAAATATTCACAGTAAAACCTGGAAAGTTTATAAAAGTATTTTTGTTTTTCATTCTTAAACGCTGTTGCAGCCTAAACCACTAGGACTTCTGGGGAGTCGGAGCCAGATACAGTTTACGATAGAAGAGAAGGAGATCTGGCGTTGTGGGTGTTGCAGGCAGGGACGAAATTTTGATTTCAGAAGTGGGGGGGACACAGCAGGCTTATGCGGATTTGGGGTGGGGGGTGTTATGTAAAGACCCCTTGACACGTCACGTGCCCATCTCAATAATTTTTCCGTCCTCAATATATATATATATTTATATATATATATATATATATATATATATATATATCAAAGTTAAAAAATTTACAACTCTATTATTATTTTTATTTATTATCATTATTGAAGTGCAGTTTTGGCTGTTGACAATGGATAGGCCATTGTATTTATTGTTTTGGGTCTTTTTTAATTGTTTTTGGTGCAACATTTTCTAACAGGGAGTGAGATTCCTTTTTTATTGAATTTTTGTTTGTTATTTTTATTCATTTAGAAGTTCTGGTTCTGGACATTTCAATGTTAAATGAAGGTTTATTTGTTGCATTTTAAAAGGTGTACTTGCATTATTATGATATATTAACATTATATTAGTGGTTATTTTGGTCTAGATAATGTTGACAATGATATCGTTTATCATCAACAATTTGTTGGACAAAATATCGTCCAGCAAAATGTGTTACTTTCCCAGGCCTAGTCAAAAGTATAAAAATTATTTATACATAAACGGTCCTCCTGAGATCTGGCCGTTTGTTCATTTGCTGTGTTAGAGGACATGCTGAACTAATGTTTTACACATGATCATCACCCTAACATTTGAGTGTATAAAAACATATTAAATATGTTTTTTCCCTTAAAAGTGTTTAAACAGTTGTTGCATTTCAACACACAAAAAATAAATGGAAAAAATAAGATAAATCTAATGAAAAGTGTACATCTTTGACATTAAGCTTAAAAAAATCTGTTGACGATGATGATACTGTTCATTTTTCAGAGCTTTTTAATGTGAAAATATACATTGCAATAGATAAGTTTACAATAAAGTTAAATGATAAAAGTTTTGAAGTTACACTTCTACTACTACTACTACTAGTAATAATAATAAAAAAATAATTATAATAATACGAATAAATTGTGTCTGAGGAGTCAGTTATGTGGAGGAGATGAGTTTGTAAAAGTTAGTTTTGAGTATGTTTGTGAAGGAGGAGGTGAGTCTGAGCTTAATGCAGGGGTGTCACATGTTCCAACTTACGTTTTGACTTTGAAAGAAGTCTCATATCCACTTTTCGTTTTCTTGACATGCTGCCTCCTGGCTGTGCCTAACTACCAAAGACTCACAAATGGACACTTATTCAAATGTTATGTAATGGAAGCTGAGCTGAGCTCTGATGTTACACAGCGTCTAGTTGACGATGTGACTCAGTACCGGTGTTCCCTAGCGGCTCCAAACTAGCAAAACAACGTGAGCACGTTCTGACTGTTTACAACTTGAGTGACAGCAGCAACAGCCAATAATACGTTAGCAAGTATCAGCAGAGCCAATAGATTAGCTTTTGGGTGGGTCTAATAGGAAACCGGTTTCCGTTTCGGTCCTAGTGTTCAACCAAATCCATTTAATGGAGCGTAACATTGTTTTTGGACGGAAAAAAGTGCAGGGGACCAAAACTGCCTTTTGAAAAAGTGGGGGGGACATGTCCCACCCGTCCCCCCCCAAAATTACGTCCCAGGTTGCAGGACTTTGGTTTACTCTTTAATTCCTTGTTTTATTCTAAAGAACAGCTTTACTTTCCTCTCTTTACTTCTGACATTTGAATTTTAATGAGTTTTATTTACCTGAGTTCAGTTCCCAGCATGCAATGTAGGTTGGTGCAGCCTGCTCAGTTAGCTTAGCACACCAACCTAGCTAGAATGCTAACTCGACCTTCTTTGAATTAATGTCAGTATGTAAACTTCAAACTAACTCTGGAAGAGGAGGTGTGCGTGTTAATATGCATGTGTATGTGCATGTGTTCATGTGTGCGTGTGCACAAATGTGTGTGTGCAAGGGTGTGTGAGTGAGTGCATGTGTGTGTTGGGGTTGTATGAACTAGTCGACTTCACTGCTCTATAGTAACTTGTTATGCCTGTCATCGACTAGTCGCTGTCACGTGATAATGACCGACAAGATGCAGCCCTCGGAAATGACAGCAGGTGACAAGCTCCTGCGCGTCGGGAGGCAACGTGCTGTGCCAGAGCGTCGGTACTGACACCCGCCGTAAAACAGACATTTAACCAAATTGTGACCTTTACCCTCTTGCAATTTAACCTTCCCCTCACCCCCATCCTAACCTTAACCAGCTTGCACATGCAAAGCTCTGTTTGTTGACGCGCTCCAGACATCTGCGTCCTGAGCACGGCCACAGTAACATTATCACATCAGGTGTCGCCACCTCAAAAACTAATTTAACACGCGATCGTTCATGTCGGCTCATTTCCTTTTATGTTTTCTGTCTTTTATTCTTTTATTTGTGCCTGATGCGTTTCGCTGCTGTGGATCAGGGCGCATCACCTTGTCCTCCGGTGACGCACCGATCACTGATGCGGCCGGCGAGCAGCGAGCACTCCGCTGTTTTAGCGGTCGGTAGATCTTTTAGAACTGCAGTTCAAAGGTAACTCATAAGGTGAATATATATGAACCCAGGTAACAGTTTCTCTTTAGGACTGAGAGGAGATGCAGGAAGATAATAAACAGGCAGGACAGAAAAATAGTCAAATAAAAACAAGTTAGTTTTTGTACCTGCTGTTGCAACAAACAGACACCATTGAAGGTAATCAGAAGTGAGGAACAGAAAATGAAATAATTATTTTAATGTTTAGAGCAGCAGGAACTCTGAGAGGTTGCAGGCGCATCAGTGAGTTTGCGGCCGCTGCGCAGGGGGAGGGGGGAGAGGGCTGAAGCAGGGGGAGGGGGGAGAGGGCTGAAGCAGGGGGAGGGGGGAGAGGGCTGAAGCAGAAACTACCGTTGTTAAAAGAAATGTTTAACTTTGAAAATGTGGGCGCAATTTTAATTGTCAAAAACTGCAGCGACCCCCCCCCCCCCTCTTCCGTGCGCTTCAGGTGTGTGACGTCATCAGCGACTAGTCGTAGTCAACTCGATTTTCATTACTTGATGGTCGACTAGTGTATGCACTATGTGTGCATGTTTGTGTGTACACACATTTTTAAATAACAGGTCTTAAATAACTTGGCTCCGGTAAGGAAAAACAAGTCACTTGGGAAAGCTATGACACACACACACACACACACACACACACACGCACGCACGCACGCACGCACACACACACACACACACACACACACACACACACACAAATCTAATACTCCTGGGACCGGTAGAACCTCTGTGCCATTCTGGATTAGTGTAAACGAGTCAAACTAACGAGTTACTCCAGCTTCAGGAAGATTTATTCTGGTAAGCTGTCGTTGAAATATTACCAGAGTTGCACCAACACACACACGCAGCGGTAGAACTGGCAGCACATTATTTATTTATCTGTAGATTACTGAATTATATTGGGACAGATGATGGAGCTAAGAGCTGGAGTCGGCTGAGAGCTCCTGGTGGAGCGCAGAGATGAAATATTTTCCAAAAGTTAACAAACTGAATCGATTTTGGTTCTGAAGACGAACAGAATCCTCCCCGGTGTCCTAATCGGGTCTTCTGAGTCAAACGGTCTACAACATGTCTGCACCTCCGGTAGTGATATCCAGCTGTCGGGGTTGAACTTCTCCGGTATCCGTTCTGGTCGCCGTATCCCAGAGGAAAACTAATGTGACCGACTAGCAGAGGCTTCAGAAGCTACATCTGACTGATGACACTTCGTTCTGCTAACGCTAACGCAGAAGCACCGGAGTCGGGTTGTTTACTACAGCTGATCCAGCAGAGCGCCTCCAGCTGCCCAGGGCTTAGACCAGAAGTTAGTCTCTGTTTAGTCAAAAACATCAGATTTTCTCAAAAATCCAAAACCCTTTTTCATCTGAGGTTTTGTACTTTTGCCTCTGGTCCACATCTTTAACCTCCTGAGACCCGAACTAGTATTTGGTGTGATGTAAAATAAAATTAGATAAAAATCTTAACAGGTTTTCTAGATAAAACTGAAAAGAGATGTTTTTACCTAAATTTGATATGAAATGTTTCTGAATAATAGAAAACAAGGTCTAGTTTGAAGAGAATAAAGTGTTTCAGGGAAAGATGCCATGTGGACACGGGATCTCTGGAAAACAGAATGATGACAAACAGGAAGAATGTTAAAACTCCTGCTCTGAAGAGCCTATTGGACATTTTAGCAGACCACTGCCTGTTCTGGTCCTGGTTCTGGACCCGGTCTCTGCTGCTGTGTGAGAACCCTTCAGGTGCAGCTAGAGCACAGCAGCAGGAGGCTCCTGTTGTCTAAGTAAAGTAATGAGACGTGAGTCTGGGACGCTGGCGGCTGCCGTGCCCTCCTCTCCGTGTGGGAATGACTCGGATGTTGTTAACGTGTTTCTGTCTGGTTTTCCTTGCAGACGTTCATAGTGCTGAACAAAGGGAAGGCCATCTTCCGGTTCAGCGCCACATCTGCACTCTACATGTTCAGCCCGTTCCATCCCATCCGCAGACTCGCCATCAGGATCCTGGTCCACTCATATCCTTCAGCTGTTCTCCCTGTGATGTCTGAGGAAGTGTGTGAGGTCAGAGGTCAGCTGGATGGATTCTGAGCCGACAGCACCGTGGCCGTCTGAGTGCTGGCTTCAGTTTCACGCTTTGATCTCATCCGACTGTTGAGGCACATTCATGTTCACTGATGTTTAAACAGAACAGACAGAGATAATTAGATGATGATGTCACTGGTTCAGCTTTTCCCGGACCCATCCAAGGTGTCAGAAACCAGCGGGACATGGAGGTCTTTAGGGAGTCCAGCTCCTTCACTTATAGCTCCTGAGTCTTTAAGCTCATGACGAGCTGCAGAAACAAACATAGTTTGAGCTAATCTGAAAAAAATAGTTCTTGTTAGGGACAGAAATGTCCTCAGAGCACAATGAACCAAGGTCCAGGATGGGACGTGATCGTAGACCTCCTAAGAGAGATCACCAGAGAAACGGGTGATCGGTCCAAAGGATCCGGTGTTGGTACCAGATCTGCTCGGGGTCCTGCGTCTGCCAGTTACCTCACAGTAGATGATTGGCTGAACGTAAGACTTACAGAAGTTACGATACCACGCTCGTAAATGCTACGTGGGCACATTGACGACGAAGAGTTTGATTGGTCAGGACGAATTTACGGTTGTAGTCTTAGCGGTTGTAGTCCTAGAGGTTGTAGTCTTAGCTCTTGTAGTCCTAGAGGTTGTAGTCCTAGAGGTTGTAGTCTTAGCTCTTGTAGTCCTAGAGGTTGTAGTCCTAGAGGTTGAAGTCTTAGCTCTTGTAGTCCTAGAGGTTGTAGTCCTAGAGGTTGAAGTCTTAGCGGTTGTAGTCTTAGCGGTTGTAGTCCTAGCGGTTGTAGCCTTAGCGGTTGTAGTCCTAGAGGTTGTAGTCTTAGCTCTTGTAGTCCTAGAGGTTGTAGTCTTAGCTCTTGTAGTCCTAGAGGTTGTAGTCTTAGCTCTTGTAGTCCTAGAGGTTGTAGTCTTAGCGGTTGTAGTCTTAGCGGTTGTAGTCCTAGCGGTTGTAGCCTTAGCGGTTGTAGTCTTAGCGGTTGTAGTCTTAGCGGTTGTAGTCCTAGAGGTTGTAGTCCTAGAGGTTGTAGTCTTAGCGGTTGTAGTCCTAGAGGTTGTAGTCCTAGAGGTTGTAGTCTTAGCGCTTGTAGTCCTAGAGGTTGTAGTCTTAGCTCTTGTAGTCCTAGAGGTTGTAGTCCTAGAGGTTGTAGTCTTAGCGCTTGTAGTCCTAGAGGTTGTAGTCTTAGCTCTTGTAGTCCTAGAGGTTGTAGTCCTAGAGGTTGTAGTCTTAGCGGTTGTAGTCCTAGCGGTTGTAGCCTTAGCGGTTGTAGTCCTAGCAGTTGTAGTCTTAGCGGTTGTAGTCTTAGCGGTTGTAGTCCTAGAGGTTGTAGTCTTAGCGGTTGTAGTCCTAGAGGTTGTAGTCTTAGCGCTTGTAGTCCTAGAGGTTGTAGTCCTAGAGGTTGTAGTCTTAGCGGTTGTAGTCCTAGCGGTTGTAGTCTTAGCAGTTGTAGTCCTAGAGGTTGTAGTCTTAGCGCTTATAGTCCTAGAGGTTGTAGTCTTAGCGCTTATAGTCCTAGAGGTTGTAGTCTTAGCGCTTGTATTCCTAGCAGTTGTAGTCTTAGCGGGGTTGTAGTCTTAGCTCTTGTAGTCCTAGAGGTTGTAGTCTTAGCTCTTGTAGTCCTAGAGGTTGTAGTCTTAGCTCTTGTAGTCCTAGAGGTTGTAGTCTTAGCTCTTGTAGTCCTAGAGGTTGTAGTCCTAGAGGTTGTAGTCTTAGCGCTTGTAGTCCTAGAGGTTGTAGTCTTAGCTCTTGTAGTCCTAGAAGTTGTAGTCCTAGAGGTTGTAGTCTTAGCGGTTGTAGTCCTAGCGGTTGTAGTCCTAGCAGTTGTAGTCTTAGCGGTTGTAGTCTTAGCGGTTGTAGTCCTAGAGGTTGTAGTCTTAGCGGTTGTAGTCCTAGAGGTTGTAGTCTTAGCGCTTGTAGTCCTAGAGGTTGTAGTCCTAGAGGTTGTAGTCTTAGCAGTTGTAGTCCTAGCGGTTGTAGTCTTAGCAGTTGTAGTCCTAGAGGTTGTAGTCTTAGCGCTTATAGTCCTAGAGGTTGTAGTCTTAGCGCTTATAGTCCTAGAGGTTGTAGTCTTAGCGCTTGTATTCCTAGCAGTTGTAGTCTTAGCGGGGTTGTAGTCTTAGCGGATGTAGTCTTAGCGGTTGTATTCCTAGCGGTTGCAGTCTTAGCGGTTGTAGTCTTAGCGGTTGTATTCCTAGCAGTTGCAGTCTTAGCGGTTGTAGTCTTAGCGGTTGTATTCCTAGCGGTTGCAGTCTTAGCGGTTGTAGTCTTAGCGGTTGCAGTCATGTAGTCCAAAAATCAACACTTTTCAGGGAAAATATGTTTTAATTTCCAAAGGAAACGTAAACTAAAAGCAAAGATACTGACAGATAAACGGCGACCCTCAAAAGCTCAGGGTTTTGATGAAATGGGGCAAAATAAAGTATAAGAACTTTATTGAAAAGACAGCAAGCAGCATTTTGAATGAATGAATGCATGAATGAATGAATGAAAGAACGAATTTACATTACAACTAAGGAATTAAACAGACAAATTCCACATTAGTACAGACAGATGTGGCTTCACATATCAGAACTGTCTGATGTTGGTTTGTGAAGTTGCTCATTCTTCACAAAACTGAGATTATTTGGTGGTTTATTAACAAATTATAGTTATAAAGAAACATTTAGGTGGCAACAAACAAGAAGTTAATAACAAACCTGCTGATGCCTTCCGAAACTTACGTGTGAAAGCTGAGTGGGTTTGCCGTAATGTGACGTCATCAGCAACCACAGGACCCGAGCCGATCTGATGCCGACACGGGAATAGGGTGGAAAAAACCAGATTAAACCAGTTAACCATAACATTGAACAAGTTCCTCGATATCGATGTCCCGTCTTCCAGAGACGACAACACAATTTATGACTGGCGGAAAATGTAGACACCAGAACATGTAGCTGTTAGCTAGCAGGCTACAGCTGAGCTAACGTGTCACCTTGGTTGGGACGTATTTTAAACGTGACCACAAAGGCAGAGCTGCGTTCAACACCACAAACCTGATAAGCTGCCTTCAGAACAAACTGCAGCAACTTGGATAAAAATGCGGCACTAGCTTACTTACTGAAAGACAAGTTAACAAAGAGAAATACTCTGTGGAGAGAAACTTGAGCAGCTTTATCGTTCCAGCTTTACAAATGCAGCTCTACGGGTGTTTTGTAGGAAAGCGTGACCCTGCTGCCGGCCGTCATGGGCTGTGTCTGACCTGGGAAGGTGCGTGGCTCAAAGCAGCCACACACCGAGTCAACGACTGGAAGTGAGAGAAGGTGTGACCATGAGTAGATGACAACTACTGAAGGGAGTTTTCTTCTGGTGAACCAGCTGACCAGCCGCCTCCCGCATCAGTAAAACTCACGTTTAACCATGTTAACGTCGATGCCGGAGGCACACTAAGTAAATAAAACATGGAGGAATTTCTATAAGAATTAATTCAACTCAAAACAAAAGCTGGTAGGTTTAGAGTCATCACACACTTTACCAACACTTCAGAGCTGTGTGTGTGTGTGCGTGTGTGAGTGTGTGTGTACGTGTGTGTGTGTGTGTGTGTGTGTGTGTGTGTGTACGTGTGTGTGTGTGTGTGTGTGTGTGTGTGTGTGTGTGTGTGTGTGTGTGTGTGTGTGTGTGCGTCTGTGTGTGTGTGTGCAGCAGGGAGTGTTTACCACAGCTGGATGTTCTCCAGGCGCTGGCTCAGCCAGAAACCATCTGGAGTCACAAACACCAAGAAGAAAGATGCTGGATCAGGATTCTCTCCTCTGACCTCCGGCTGCCCTCCTCCTCTTCAGGGAGTAAAGCTGGAGTCTGAAGCACCAGCGCAGGTGGAATGTTAGCCCTGTTCCCACTACCGGACCTCCAGGGTAGTTCCTGGAACGTGGAAATGGACCAGGAGAAGGGCTTCCCAGTTCGTCAGCTGTTGTGTTTGAGCCCGTTCGGGTCTTTGCTCTGACGTCAGTGTATCGTGACGGCTTTGGCAGAGAGTGATGTCACTGATCAGCGGCCACAACCCATCCAGTCGATGAGTTCAATGACCAGATGAAGTGTCGGTTTTTACGGCGCTCTGTGAGACAACAAAGCTCCGGCTTTTGAGTCTGAGGGAAATTCCGCCATGTTTTCCAGTGTTGGGAGATCGATTGTAAATCTGATCTGTGCTTATTTTCCGTTGCTTCCAGTCTGCTTCACCAGCAAGTCTTTGTTCTAATGCCGGTTGTTGATGACGTCTGCTGATGTCATTTCCTGCTGAGTTACATCAGCGCGAGTTGACCAGAGGTTCCTCTCAGCTACTCCAGCGAGCCGTGCGGAGTTCCTACCCCTGAGCAGCTTCTGGAAAACGGCCAGCCTGGTCAGGTGGAGTCACGCGCATGTCAGGAGGTTCCTGTAAATCCACCCTGACGTTCCAGGTTTACCTGGGCCACCCTGCAGGTGGACCTTTGGGGCTCAGATAGATTTAAACACTTCCCAGAATTCCCTGCTGCTAGACTCATTGATCCTGGGAGCTGGGAGTGTTTTCGTGTTGAACACAGCCCAAATCTGATCGGTGCATTATGACTATGGATCCAGATGTAGAACCTGAGGGTCCCGCTGTGGCGGTTTGACCCCCACCCCAGGACACGTCAGATGGACTTCACACCAAAGCGTCGCTATCCTCACTTCACACTCGGCTATTTTTACCGTGGGGCGGCGGCTGGTGTTGAGAGACGTCGAGATGGCCGGCACGCTGCTGTTGTCACGGAGGAGAAGTGGGTGAGCAGGTCGGCCGCAGAGGTGTGGCGCTGCTCATGCTCAGGGTGTGTGTGTTCGTTCGTGTCTCAGTGAAAAATTAGGAGTGTGTGTGGAGCTGGACGGAGACCAGCTTGTGCTTCAAAAGTGTTTGTGAGAGATCAAGTGTTCTGGATCTGAGCCCAACCACCATGGCGCCACGGTGACAGGCTGTGACGTGACACACACACACACACACACACACACACACACACACACACACACACACACACACACACACACAGATGTGTGTGTGTGTGAGGAGGAAGGATTCTGCAGTGGAAGTGGGAGGAGTAATCAGATTACTGGTACAGTAGCCTGGGAGGTCCAAAACAGCAGAGCTATCATTAACGGGTAATTAGCTGCTGGCTCTGTGTGTGTGTGTGTGTGTGTGTGTGTGTGTGTGTGTGTGTGTGTGTGTGTGTGTGTGTGTGTGTGTGTGTGTGTGTGTGTGTGTGTGTGTGTGCATGCCAATCAGTAACCGTATTATCTCACCACCTCTCCATCATAACAGCTGGGACTCAATCAACAGCCCACCCCCCCTCGCCCGATTACAATAATCATGATTCATTTATAGCTTTGACTGACGGCTGAGCCGGGTCTCTGCCCCATCCACACACTCCGCCATCACCTGCTCCAGGTGACCAGTGGGCGGGTCTTTATTTAGATGGGTCACATGTCAGTGGAGAAGCTAAAACTCCATCAGAGTGTGTGTGTGTAGCCTCTGTATGTGTGTGTGTGTGTGTGTGTGTAGCCTCTATGTGTGTGTGTGTGTGTGTGTAGCCTCTGTGTGTGTGTGTGTGTGTGTGTGTGTGTAGCCTCTGTGTGTGTAGCCTCTGTATATGTGTGTGTGTGTGTGTGTGTGTGTGTGTGTGTGTGTAGCCTCTGTATGTGTGTGTGTGTGTGTGTGTGTGTGTGTAGCCTCTGTATGTGTGTGTGTGTGTGTGTGTGTGTGTGTGTGTAGCCTGTGTGTGTATGTGTGTGTGTGTGTGTGTGTGTGTGTGTGTGTGTGTGTGTATGTGTGTGTGTGTGTGTGTGTGTGTGTGTGTGTGTGTGTGTGTGTGTGTGTGTGTGTGTGTGTGTGTGTGTATGTGTGTATGTGTATGTGTGTGTGTGTGTGTGTGTGTGTGTGTGTGTGTGTGTGTGTGTGTGTGTGTGTGTGTGTGTGTGTGTGTGTGTGTGTGTGTGTGTGTGTGTGTGTGTGTGTGTGTGTGTGTGTGTGTGTGTGTGTGTGTGTGTGTGTGTAGGCAGGAATCCAGATGAGGGAGCACCAGAACAGTTCTGTGGGACTCGGTGACCTCTGAACTGTTCTTCCTTAACATCTCACTCTCTTCAGCCTGTTCATCATGTGCACCATCCTGACCAACTGCTGCTTCATGGCCATGTCAGAACCCGCCTACTGGGCCAAGTACCTTGAGTAAGTAGCTCTTCCTGAAGGTTCAGGCGTCTCTAACAGCTGAGAGATCAGAAAAACAGGAAACACTGAAAACCTGCTGGCTGCAAAGAGGTTAAAGGTCAACCCAACTGTCACAACCAGATGAGGAGTTTTAGTTTGGGTTCATGTCTCAACATGTCATCTTTGATTTGATCTGTTGGGTTCTGCCTGCAGACCCAGAACCCGTTTAAAGTGCTGCTGAATCATTTGACCTTTGACCCCCACGGTGTCAGACCATCACAAGCCCTGTTGTCCCCGCAGGAGGTTAAAGCGCAGAACTGCTTGTTTGTTTACTTTTTGTTATTTGTTGTAATAATAAGAGTGATAATAGTAACAATAATAACAATACAATCATTAATGTTATTATTTATGTTATTAATACTAAAATACATCATTATTATCTGTTATCAGAAAAAGGCGAACGTAGCTGCGCTACAGCCACCGTCTGGACTAAATAAAAATGGATGAGTGTGTGACGATAACTCCTCCCACCCTCCTCCCCCGCCCAGGTACACCTTCACAGGTATCTACACCTTTGAGTCTCTGATAAAGATCCTGGCCAGAGGCTTCTGCATCGGGCCCTTCACCTTCCTGAGGGACCCGTGGAACTGGCTGGACTTCAGCGTCATCACCATGGCGTGAGTCGCACAAGCAGAACCTTGGATCAGAACCAGTTCCTGCAGTGAATAAATAACAAGCAGATTATTGTTTAATCAGAACAAGCTGCTCTGAATAGTTATTGTTTTAATTTAATTTGTGTTTAGAAGTTTGAAATATTTTTTATGAAATGAAACGTTTGAGTTTCTGATTTAACGACTTTTTATCCTCTTTGAGAAGAACCGGGTCAAAGGTCCGGAGTCTGGTTCCTGTTTGTGTTCGCCGTCAGCTGCTCTGCCCTCTGCTTTGACCTGATGCTGATGCAACCAGATGATGCCCCCCCCCCCCCCCCCCATCCAGCTGAAATCTGATCCAGGACCATTAGCAGCTGTAGATTACGTGATGCTG
Organism: Nothobranchius furzeri; assembly: GCF_043380555.1. Taxonomy (NCBI): domain Eukaryota; kingdom Metazoa; phylum Chordata; class Actinopteri; order Cyprinodontiformes; family Nothobranchiidae; genus Nothobranchius; species Nothobranchius furzeri. The sequence goes on from NC_091747.1 coordinate 64,262,232, forward strand.
TCCACCTGGGCCCAAAAGCCTGGAGAGGCCTGGCGCCGTTCTGCCTCCCGTGATCCGCTTTGATCGGATCTGATGTGCTGTTGTCTCTCCTGACCTCTTCACATGGAGGGGTTGGTGTTTGAGCCGAACAGATTTAGTTCTTTTTCATGTTTAAACATGAAAAATCACACGAGAATCAGCTCCTCTAAATCTGAGACCATGGTCTTGATTCGGAAAAGGGTAGAATTCCTTCTCCGGGTCAGGGATGAGGTCCTGCCCCAAGTGGAGGAGTTTAAGTATCTCGGGGTCTTGTTCACGAGTGAGGGAAAGCTGGAACGTGAGATCGATAGGCGGATTAGTGCTGCGTCTGCAGTGATGCGGGCGTTGTACCGGTCTGTCGTGGTGAAGAGAGAGCTGAGTCAGAAGGCAAAGCTCTCGATTTACCGGTGGATCTACGTTCCTACCCTCACCTATGGTCATGAGCTTTGGGTAGAGACCGGAAGAACGAGATTGCGGATACAAGCGGCCGAAATGAGTTTTCTCCGAAGAGTGGCTGGGCTCTCCCTTAGAGATAGGGTGAGAAGCGCCGTCATCCGGGAGGGGCTCTGAGTAGACCCGCTGCTCCTCTACATCAGAGGAGCCAGTTGAGGTGGCTCGGGAATTTGGTCAGGATGCCTCCTGGACACCTCCCTGGTGAAGTTTTCCGGGCACGTCCAACCGGGAGGAGACCTAAAGGTAGACCCAGGACACGCCGGAGGGACTATGTCTCTCAGCTGGTCAGGGAACGCCTTGGGATTCCCCCGGAGGAGCTGGTCAGAGTGGCTGGGGAGAAGGAAGTCTGGGCCTCTCAACTTAGGCTGCTGCCCCCGCGCCCCGACTCCGGATAAGCGGAAGAAAATGGAAGGAAGGACCATAATTACAGGGAATGTGGGTTATTTAAATGGAGTTCTCTGGTTGTTGTTCCTCTGAAGTGTTAATGCCACCTCATAAGGAAGCTCTTCACGCAGCAGGAAGTTTGTAACATTCCTGCAGGAATCATCATGCAGCCCGAGACACGATCAGGACTTCTGCACACTGCTGTGACTGGCGACAGGATTTTCAGACTGTCTTGTTTGTGTTCTTCTGTTGTATGTGGACACGCACCACACTGCCCCCCGCAGGCTGCTAACAGAGTTTATCAAAGTAGGCAACCTGCAGGCGCTGCGAACCTTTAGAGTGCTGAGAGCGCTGAAAACGATCTCAGTCATCCCAGGTAAGGCCTCACCACCAGGGGGCGACACGGGCCAAACCTATCAAACGCATTGTGAACGTCCTCCAGTGTCCATCCAGTGTCTGCCGTGGCCCGCAGCGCCAGCCCCTCTCACAGTCTCTGCCCTGTCAGAGGTCTCAGGTGCAACCACCTGACCTGTCTCAAAGGAGAAGTCAGATGTGTGTTAGCGCCTGATGTTAACTGGAGATTAAAACATGGCTCCCAGACGATAATCCCTCTGTGATGATGATGATGATAAACGTGAAGTGGGGTGAAAGCTGCTTCTCAGCTGATTTTCTCGTCTCATTTCCTGATTCGACCCAAACTGAAGATCTGAGCTGAGCAGAACCCAGCTGATGATTATCTTCTCAACAAGAAGATCCAGCTTAGGTCGAAGCTTCAAACATCTGATTTCACCTTCTACCAGCAGAGCTTGACCCTGCGGTGTCAGCTGTCCACGTGGCCCGTCTCCATGTCTCTGCAGACTCTGTCTGATCCCTCCATGTTGTGGTTCCTTGTGGTCACATCCTGTTGTCTGTGTGTTTCTGTGCTTCTGTCTCCCGGCTTGTTGCAGATATGTGACTGAGTTTGTGGACCTGGGTAATGTGTCAGCCTTAAGGACGTTCAGGGTGCTGCGAGCGCTCAAAACCATCTCTGTCATCCCAGGTGAGAAGGAGGAGAGAGCAGATATGAAACGCGTCCTTCTGAGGCAGCAGGAGGAGCCAAGTGTTTCAGATCTCACGCTGCATCCAACCTCCTGGTGTCTGCACCAGTGTGGTGTCAGGGGCAGACCCGGAGGCAGGATGCAGGGGGGACTTCCTGAGGTGGACTCAGAGGCTGGACATCAACACCAAACATGTCCTGACAGCGAGTCGGGCCACGAGGAAGGACCCAGATGTCTGCTGCTGCCTCTTGGCCAGACCGTCGTTGTAAACGAGAATGAGTTCTTAATCGAGTCACCTGGTTAAATAAAGGTTAAATAAAGGCTAAATAAAGGCTAAATAAAGGCTAAATAAAGGCTAAATAAAGGCTAAATAAAAACAATAAGCAGACTCTGAATCGCAGCCTGGAGACACTTTGTTGTTCAAAAGAGCATCAGGGGAGGAAAACCTGTTTATCCCGTTATTGTGGCTCCAATGAGCTTTACAGTCTAGATTAATAATCTCCCAGATTACTAATAATTACCAGTTACATTAACATTATTATATAATAATTATATAATAATGCTGCTAATGAAGGAAAACTCAGAACAAAATGTTCATTCATTTACTTGGTGTGGAATTGAAAGGGTTAAACTTGGCTGGAGACGGGTTCTGGATCCAGAACTCTTTGGAAACTGCTGTTTTCCAAGTCCAGGTCACAGCTCCGGTCAGCGAGTCTCCGACTCGGAGCCTGGTCTCTATCAGGAACGTCAGGTTATTTTCAGTGGAATTAAACAGGATTTTCTTTAAAAAACAAGTTTTACATGTAGTCACTTTTAATATCTTCCATGTTTCTAAAGACACCAGTGGAATCATAAACACCTCACTAACTCTGGGGAGTTTAGCGTTACCAACGTTTGCTTTGGGTCTTCGTCGTCTATTTCTTCAAAAAGGGTGAGTTGGCAAGTCTAACCTTTGAGTCACTGAGCAGCTAATTAGGGCAATACGTAGAACACCGTTGGTCCCCTTTAGTCCAGAATTCCATTTAAGCTCCTTTATCGATGATCAAAAAAGTTCCATCAGCGTTCCCAAACCATACCAACCCAAACCAATCCAATCCAATCCAACCCATACCAACTCAAACCAAACCAACCCAAACCAATCCAATCCAATCCAACCCATACCAACTCAAACCAAACCAACCCAAACCAATCCAAACCAAACCAAACCAACCCAAACCAATCCAATCCAAACCAAACCAAACCAACCCAACCCAATCCAAACCAACCAAACCAAACAAACCAAACCAACCCAAACTATACCAAACCAACCCAACCCAATCCAAACCAAACCAAACCAACCCAACCAAACCCAATCCAAACCAACCCAACCCAGAAAAACATAATAATTTAAATTAATCGTTGTAGACATGAAATAAAAATAAAACTGCCAATAAAAACAGGAACACAGCATTAAAGACCAATCCTTGGCCAAAAGCTAAATGACAGAAAGGGGTCTACAGGCTGGATTTAAACCTCGTCAGCGAAGAAGCCCGGCACACCATCAGAGGAAGTACATTCCAGAGTCTGGGAGCAGCAAACGCACGCTCCCCACGAGCTTTATATCTCATTTTGGGAACGCGGAGCAGTAGATGATCGGCAGACCTGGAGGGGATGTAGGGGGTGAGCAGCTCAGACAAATATAGAGGTGCTAGACCATTCAGGGCTTTGTATTTCACTCGATGGTGCACAGGAAGCCAGTGAAGATCGTCCAGAATGGGAGTGATGTGACAGCGTCTATTTGTGTTTGAAAGACATCTTGCTGTTGCATTCTGGACTATCTGTAGATGGCTGAAGCATCCACATCACACAACAGGTAAAAACGAGAAGATCTGCAGATTTGGGACAATTTTCTATGCTTCTCTCATCACCAGCTCACTAAAAGACAAATCAGCCCCCAGCAGCGCCCACAGGTGACTTACTTCTACAGACACCACGTGACCCCCGCCGCTAGCTGTCCACAACCGGGCTGAACCAAAACATAAATGGGATTCATTTAAAATTGGATTATTTATTAAACTGAAACTAAACGTGTAGAACGTTCTTCCTCAGTGGCTCAGATTAAATCCATCCAGATGTTCCACCTCTGTTTCCACTCGCTGCATGTTAGCATGTTGTGCTAACGGCTAACAGAGAAGCTGTGTTCTAACGAGTCCAAACCAGAGCAGAAACATGAAGGGCATTCTTTTGTCAGTTTACAGATGTTTCCATGACAACCAGTCTATTCCTAATGAATGGACTGGAACTGAAACAGCCTCCTGCTCTTTGGGTGTGCACCCTTTGTGTTCTGAGTGTGGTGTTCCTGACATTGTTCTGTGGAAAGTTTCTGCTGGGCGAATTTAAGGATTCACCTGAACAGAAACAGGTCACTAGTGAGCTTGTGTCACTTTCATCGTATAGATTTACACCATTAAGTTAACACAAACAAAGATGGCTGCCTTTAGTTTAGCTCCAGAAGAGAGGTGAGACCAAGTCATTGTTGTAACCTTGTACCTCGTGTCAAATCCAAGTCATAAACAAGTCATTTGAACACTGTGATTTCATCACAGGATAATAAAAATGAGTGATTTGTGTAAAGTATAAATTCCTTTTAAAAAGTGAATTTATTTAGCAGGTGCAGAAAACAAAGCTGCTGATGTAAATAAGGATGTTTTTATGTTTACCCTGATGCCAAGTCCAGGTGAAGTTTCCAGTCCAGCTCAGAAGGCAGCCATCTTTGTCTGACCTGATTAAACACCTGGCTAACCTAGCACCAGCTGTTTGATGTTTAACAGACTCTTTTCAGAGCAGCTCATGTTGAGTGCTACACTGATCATTGGTTCCTGCATCCCGGTGGTCCCTCAGGCCTGAAGACAATTGTTGGTGCCCTGATCCAGTCGGTGAAGAAGCTGGCTGACGTGATGATCCTCACGGTCTTCTGCCTGAGCGTCTTCGCCCTCATTGGCCTGCAGCTCTTCATGGGAAACCTGCGGCAGAAATGCGTCCGCAGCACGACCCACTGCATCAATGGCAGCCTGCCCGCCAACACTTCCTTCTACTGCAACAACAAGACGTGGGCCTCCATCATGGACTTCATCGAAGACGAAGGTGAGAACTTCAGGTTCTTTTCTCAGAACCTTGGTTCATGTTGAACAGATCTCACAGTAGAGCATACGATTAGGATTACACAGCTGTTCAAAAGTGTGCTCCTGTTTAAAACTAAACTAAAACGACCCATAACTTGTAGCTGGCTTCCTCAGCCTCTGTACCACACAGAAATACAGTAGATGCCCATCAAGCTGGGCTTGTCTGCACTAACCGCTAGTCTGAGCTAACTGCTAGTCTGCGCTAACCGCTAGTCTGCGCTAACCGCTAGTCTGAGCTAATGGCTAGTCTGAGCTAATGGCTAGTCTGAGCTAATGGCTAATCTGAGCTAACTGTTAGTCTGAGCTAACTGCTTATCTGAGCAAACTGCTTTTCTGAGCTAACTGCTAGTCTGAGCTAACTGCTAGTCTGAGCTAACTGCTAGTCTGAGCTAACTGCTAGTCTGAGCTAACTGCTAGTCTGAGCTAACTGCTAGTCTGAGCTAATGGCTTGTCTGAGCTAACTGCTTTTCTGAGCCAACGCTAGTCTGAGCTAACTGCTAGTCTGAGCTACTGCTAGTCTGAGCTAACTGCTAGTTTGCGCTAACTGCTAATCTGAGCTAACATCTAGTCTACGTTAACAGCTAATCCAAGCCAACCGCCGTTAAGAGCTAGTTTTGTATACATTGCCTCATATTAGCTCCAACCTCCCAGTTGGTGGATGGGAGGTTGTCTCATAAATGTTTTTGCTTATATTACAGGATTATTTGCACAGACCTCTAGTTATTTCAATGAGTAAATATCACAGTCATCAACTAAATGCTCTTTACCCAAAGCTCCTAATGAGATTATTCATATTTTTACAGAAAAACATAGATTAGTAAATTTGGGTGTTTCAGAAGCTAATCAAACAAAACATTGTTATCCCTGCAACTAGTTTCTTCTGGTATGTGTGTGTGTGTGTGTGTGTGTGTGCGTGCGTGTGTGCGCGTGCACGTGTGTGTACTGGCCTATACATCAAAGTGAGGACCAAAACAAGTCTTTTACCGGCAAATTGAGGACATTAGTACCAAAGAGAGGACATTTTACTGGTCCTCACTTGGGACAGTCTCACAGAGCTCTACTGATGAGTTTTAGTTAAGGTTCAGGTTTGGCACAATCCAGTCGCTAAAATTAAGGGAAGTCAATGATGGCCCTCACAACGAAAGCAAGACTAGTGTGTGTGTGTGTGTGTGTGTGTGTGTGTGTGTGATGCTGCAGTGATGACTGGCGCTTCTTAAATGGACTGGACAGTGTCATGTTGGCACTGCAAACACATACTGTCAGAGGCAGTCTAGCAGGGAAAGAACATAGAGCACACACACACACACACACACACACACACACACACACACACACACACACACACACACACACACACACACACACACACACACACACACACACACACACACACACACACACACACACACACACACACACACACACACACACACACACACTAATGCATGAACACATGTGACAGGGCTCTGCCAGGTCATCCTGAATATACAACATCCATCATATCAGTCACGTGGACCAGAGAGTCTGCTATGCGAACATTCATTGTTTAAACACCTGATCCAGTCCAGAACTTCTGATCCATCAACCAGACATTCCTGAGATGTTTTAAGTGCCTTAAGCAATATTTGTCTTGAATTTCTGAAGGGTTTTTAGATTTTCATCAGATTCAGGGTGACATTCTGACTGGACCAGTCCAGGTTCTGGTCTGGACTCTGCAGCTGCTTGGGTCTGCTGATGTGTTTGGATCCTGATGGGATCCAGAGGAGTTTCTGGTGGACTCTGAGTTCTGCAGCAAGAGAAGCAGCCCAAACCATCAGCTGTTGGTGTTGCAGTGCATCCTTGTGGAGCAGTGATTGGCTCAGGGGTTATGAATTCACCCTGTAATTGGTGGGTTGCTGTTTTGAACCTAGGCTCCCTCTGTGTTTGTTGCTGTGTCCTTGGACAAGGCACTTCACCCTCCTTCTGCTGTTTGTGGCTGGAGACACTAGTGACTTCTGTCACTGTGTCCTAGGACATCTGTGGCAATTATGTAACTCCTCACCATCAGTGTGTGAATGGATGAATGTCGTTTGTGTAAAGTGCTTTGGAGTCCTCTGACTCAGAAAGGTGCTAGTGCAGATAACTTATCACTTATCATTAAAGTGTAAGGTGAAAGGTTTCATCAGGACATACAGCCCTTTGCTAATGTACCATCTAAATATTCATCTCCATTTTTCTTTGACATCCATCACTTAAAATAATTGTCCCCTTCAGGCTTCTGTATTGATCTTTAAAAGCTGCTGTGAAACCTGAGAGACGAGACTGCAACCATCAGGTCGACCTGGTGGGCTGGTCTGGAATCAGCCTCAGCATAGAGATCAATGTTTGTGTTGCTGCATGAAGCACTGGAAATAGAAACAAAATAACCAGTTAAGCACAGTAAAAACAAGGATAGGCAAAACCCAATGGAACACCAGCGTGACACCAGTAGAACTCACTAAACCCACATAAACTAGGATAACTCATTTAAACCAAAGGGAACTAGTAGAACTCACACAAACCAACATTAAACTAGTAGAACTCACTCAAACCAACATTAAACTAGTAGAACTCACTCAAACCAGCATAAACTAGTAGAACTCTTTTAAACCAAAGGGAACTAGTAGAAGTCACACAAACCAACATTAAACTAGTAGAACTCACACAAACCAACATTAAACTAGTAGAACTCACACAAACCAACATTAAACTAGTAGAACTCACACAAACCAACATTAAAGTAGTAGAACTCACTCAAACCAACATTAAACTAGTAGAACTCACTCAAACCAGCATAAACTAGTAGAACTCATTTAAACCAAAGGGAACTAGTAGAACTCACACAAACCAACATTAAACTAGTAGAACTCACTCAAACCAACATAAACTAGTAGAACTAGTTTAAACCAACATGAAACTAGTAGAACTCATTTAAAACCAAGATAAAACTAGTAGAACTCACACAAGCACACATTAAACTAGTAGAACTCACACAAGCCAACATTAAACTAGTAGAACTCACACAAGCCAACATAAAACTAGTAGAACTAGTTTAAACCAACATAAAACTAGTAGAACTCATTTAAACCAAACTGAACTAGTAGAACTCACACAAACCAACATAAAACTAGTATAACTCATTTAAACCAACATAAAACTAGTAGAACTCACACAAGTCAGCATAAACTAGTAGAACTCACACAAGCCAGCATTAACTAGTAGAACTCTTTTAAACCAAAGTGAACTAGTAGAACTCACTCAAACCAACATTAAACTAGTAGGACTCACTCCAACCAACATAAACTAGTAGAACTCACTCCAACCAACATAAACTAGGAGAACTCACTCAAACCAGCATAAAATAGTAGAACTCATTTAAGCCAAAGGGAACTAGTAGAACTCACACAAACCAACATTAAACTAGTAGAACTCACTCAAACCAACATAAACTAGGAGAGCTCTTTTGAACCAATATAAAACTAGTAGAATTCACTCAAACCAAAGGGAACTAGTAGAATTCACACAAACCAACATTAAACTAGTAGAACTCACTCCAACCAACATAAACTAGGAGAACTCACTCCAACCAACATAAACTAGGAGAACTCACTCAAACAGCATAAACTAGTAGAACTCACACAAACCAGCATTAACTAGTAGAACTCACACAAACCAGCATTAACTAGTGGAACTAGTTTAAACCAACATAAACTAGTAGAACTAATTTAAACCAACATAAAACTAGTAGAACTCATTTAATCCAAAGGGAACTAGTAGAACTCACACAAACCAACATAAAACTAGTAGAACTCATTTAAACCAACATTAACCAGTATAACTCATTTAAACAAACATAACACTAGTAAAACTCACTCAACCCAGCATCAACTAGTAGAACTCACACAAACCAGCATTAACTAGTGGAACTAATTTAAACCAAAATAAAACTAGTAGAACTCTTTTAAACCAAATTGAACTAGTAGAACTCACTTAAACCAAATTGAACTAGTAGAACTCACTCAAACCAACATTAAACTAGTAGAACTTTCTCCAACCAACATAAACCAGGAGAACTCACTCAAACGAGCATAAACTAGTAGAACTAGTTTAAACCAACATAAAACTAGTAGAACTTATTTAAACCAACATAAACTAGTAGAACTAATTTAAACCAACATAAACTAGTAGAACTAATTTAAACCAACATAAAACTAGTAGAACTCATTTAAACCAAAGGGAACTAGTAGAACTCACACAAACCAACATTCAACTAGTAGAACTCACTCAAACCAACATTAAACTAGTAGAACTCACTCAAACCAGCATAAACTAGTAGAACTCATTTAAACCAAAGGGAACTAGTAGAACTCACACAAACCAACATTAAACTAGAAGAACTCACACAAACCAACATTAAACTAGAAGAACTCACACAAACCAACATTAAACTAGTAGAACTCACACAAACCAACATTAAACTAGTAGAACTCACTCAAACCAACATTAAACTAGTAGAACTCACTCAAACCAGCATAAACTAGTAGAACTCATTTAAACCAAAGGGAACTAGTAGAACTCACACAAACCAGCATTAACTAGTAGAACTCACACAAACCAGCATTAACTAGTGGAACTAATTTAAACCAAAATAAAACTAGTAGAACTCACTTAAACCAAATTGAACTAGTAGAACTCACTCAAACCAACATTAAACTAGTAGAACTTTCTCCAACCAACATAAACCAGGAGAACTCACTCAAACCAGCATAAACTAGTAGAACTAGTTTAAACCAACATAAAACTAGTAGAACTTATTTAAACCAACATAAACTAGTAGAACTAATTTAAACCAACATAAACTAGTAGAACTAATTTAAACCAACATAAAACTAGTAGAACTCACACAAACCAACATTAAACTAGTAGAACTCACGCAAACCAACAGAAAACTAGTAGAACTAGTTTAAACCAACATAAAACTAGTAGAACACATTTAAACCAAAGGGAACTAGTAGAATTCAAACAAACCAACATTAAACTAGTAGAACTCACTCAAACCAACATAAACTAGGAGAACTCACTCAAACCAGCATAAACTAGTAGAACTCATTTAAACCAAAGGGAACTAGTAGAATTCAAACAAACCAACATTAAACTAGTAGAACTCACTCAAACCAACATAAACTAGGAGAACTCACTCAAACCAGCATAAACTAGTAGAACTCATTTAAACCAAAGGGAACTAGTAGAACTCACTCAAACCAACATTAAACTAGTAGAACTCACTCAAACCAGCATAAACTAGTAGAACTCATTTAAACCAAAGGGAACTAGTAGAACTCACACAAACCAACATTAAACTAGTAGAACTCACTCAAAACAACATAAACTAGTAGAACTAGTTTAAACCAACATGAAACTAGTAGAACTCATTTAAACCAACATAAAACTAGTAGAACTCACACAAGCCAACATTAAACTAGTAGAACTCACGCAAACCAACATAAAACTAGTAGAACTAGTTTAAACCAACATAAAACTAGTAGAACTCATTTAAACCAACATAAAACTAGTAGAACTCACACAAGCCAACATTAAACTAGTAGAACTCACGCAAACCAACATAAAACTAGTAGAACTAGTTTAAACCAACATAAAACTAGTAGAACTCATTTAAACCAAAGTGAACTAGTAGAACTCACACAAACCAACATAAAACTAGTAGAACTCATTTAAACCAACATTAACCAGTATAACTCATTTAAACCAACATAAAACTAGTAGAACTCACTCAACCCAGCATAAACTAGTAGAACTCACTCAACCCAGCATAAACTAGTAGAACTCACACACGCCAGCATAAACTAGTAGGACTCACACAAACCAGCATTAACTAGTAGAACTCTTTTAAACCAAAGTGAACTAGTAGAACTCACTCAAACCAGCATAAAATAGTAGAACTCATTTAAGCCAAAGGGAACTAGTAGAACTCACACAAACCAACATTAAACTAGTAGAACTCACTCCAACCAACATAAACTAGGAGAACTCACTCAAACAGCATAAACTAGTAGAACTCACACAAACCAGCATTAACTAGTAGAACTCACACAAACCAGCATTAACTAGTGGAACTAGTTTAAACCAACATAAACTAGTAGAACTAATTTAAACCAACATAAAACTAGTAGAACTCATTTAAACCAAAGGGAACTAGTAGAACTCACACAAACCAACATAAAACTAGTAGAACTCATTTAAACCAACATTAACCAGCATAACTCATTTAAACAAACATAACACTAGTAAAACTCACTCAACCCAGCATCAACTAGTAGAACTCACACAAACCAGCATTAACTAGTAGAACTCACACAAACCAGCATTAACTAGTGGAACTAATTTAAACCAACATAAAACTAGTAGAACTCTTTTAAACCAAATTGAACTAGTAGAACTCACTTAAACCAAATTGAACTAGTAGAACTCACTCAAACCAACATTAAACTAGTAGAACTTTCTCCAACCAACATAAACCAGGAGAACTCACTCAAACCAGCATAAACTAGTAGAACTAGTTTAAACCAACATAAAACTAGTAGAACTTATTTAAACCAACATAAACTAGTAGAACTAATTTAAACCAACATAAAACTAGTAGAACTCATTTAAACCAAAGGGAACTAGTAGAACTCACACAAACCAGCATAAACTAGTAGAACTCATTCAAACCAAAGGGAACTAGTAGATCTCACTCAAACCAACATTAAACTAGTAGAACTCACTCAAACCAACATAAACTAGTAGAACTAGTTTAAACCAACATAAAACTAGTAGAACTCATTTAAACCAAAGTGAACTAGTAGAACTCACACAAACCAACATTAAACTAGTAGAACTCACTCAAACCAACATAAAACAATTTGAACTCACTCAAACCAACATAAACTAGGAGAACTAGTTTAAACCAACATAAAACTAGTAGAACTTATTTAAACCAACATAAACTAGTAGAACTAATTTAAACCAACATAAAACTAGTAGAACTCATTTAACCCAAAGGGAACTAGTAGAACTCACACAAACCAGCATAAACTAGTAGAACTCATTCAAACCAAAGGGAACTAGTAGAACTCACACAAACCAACATTAAACTAGTAGAACTCACTCAAACCAACATAAACTAGTAGAACTAGTTTAAACCAACATAAAACTAGTAGAACTCATTTAAACCAAAGTGAACTAGTAGAACTCACACAAACCAAAGTGAACTAGTAGAACTCACTCAAACCAACATAAAACAATTAGAACTCACTCAAACCAACATAAACAAGGAGAACTAGTTTAAACCAACATAAAACAATTAGAACTCATTTAAACCAACATTAACCAGTATAACTCATTTAAACCAACATAAAACTAGTAGAACTCACTCAACCCAGCATAAACTAGTAGAACTCACACAAACCAGCATAAACTAGTAGAACTCATTTAAACCAAAGGGAACTAGTAGAACTCACACAAACCAGCATAAACTAGTAGAACTCATTCAAACCAAAGGGAACTAGTAGAACTCACACAAACCAACATTAAACTAGTAGAACTCACTCAAACCAACATAAACTAGTAGAACTAGTTTAAACCAACATAAAACTAGTAGAACTCATTTAAACCAAAGTGAACTAGTAGAACTCACACAAACCAAAGTGAACTAGTAGAACTCACTCAAACCAACATAAAACAATTAGAACTCACTCAAACCAACATAAACAAGGAGAACTAGTTTAAACCAACATAAAACAATTAGAACTCATTTAAACCAACATTAACCAGTATAACTCATTTAAACCAACATAAAACTAGTAGAACTCACTCAACCCAGCATAAACTAGTAGAACTCACTCAACCCAGCATAAACTAGTAGAACTCACTCAACCCAGCATAAACTAGTAGAACTCACTCAACCCAGCATAAACTAGTAGAACTCACACAAGCCAGCATAAACTAGTAGAACTCACACAAACCAGCATTAACTAGTAGAACTCTTTTAAACCAAAGTGAACTAGTAGAACTCACTCAAAACAACATTAAACTAGTAGGACTCACTCCAACCAACATAAACTAGTAGAACTCACTCCAACCAACATAAACTAGGAGAACTCACTCAAACCAGCATAAAATAGTAGAACTCATTTAAGCCAAAGGGAACTAGTAGAACTCACACAAACCAACATTAAACTAGTAGAACTCACTCAAACCAACATAAACTAGGAGAGCTCTTTTGAACCAATATAAAACTAGTAGAATTCACTCAAACCAAAGGGAACTAGTAGAATTCACACAAACCAACATTAAACTAGTAGAACTCACTCCAACCAACATAAACTAGGAGAACTCACTCAAACAGCATAAACTAGTAGAACTAGTTTAAACCAACATAAAACTAGTAGAACTCATTTAAACCAACATAAACTAGTAGAACTAATTTAAACCAACATAAAACTAGTAGAACTCATTTAAACCAAAGGGAACTAGTAGAACTCACACAAACCAACATTAAACTAGTAGTACTCATTTAAACCAACATTAACCAGTATAACTCATTTAAACCAACATAAAACTAGTAGAACTCCACAAACCAACATAAACTAGGAGAACTCACTCAAACAGCATAAACTAGTAGAACTAGTTTAAACCAACATAAAACTAGTAGAACTCATTTAAACCAACATAAACTAGTAGAACTAATTTAAACCAACATAAAACTAGTAGAACTCATTTAAACCAACATAAACTAGTAGAACTAATTTAAACCAACATAAAACTAGTAGAACTCATTTAAACCAAAGGGAACTAGTAGAACTCACACAAACCAACATTAAACTAGTAGAACTCACTCAAACCAACATAAACTAGTAGAACTAGTTTAAACCAACATAAAACTAGTAGAACTCATTTAAACCAAAGTGAACTAGTAGAACTCACACAAACCAACATTAAACTAGTAGAACTCACTCAAACCAACATAAACTAGTAGAACTAGTTTAAACCAACATAAAACTAGTAGAACTCATTTAAACCAAAGTGAACTAGTAGAACTCACACAGACCAACATAAAACTAGTAGAACTCATTTAAACCAACATTAACCAGTATAACTCATTTAAACAAATATAAAACTAGTAAAACTCACTCAACCCAGCATCAACTAGTAGATCTCACACAAACCAACATAAAACATTTAGAACTCACTCAAACCAACATAAACTAGGAGAACTAGTTTAAACCAACATAAAACTAGTAGAACTTATTTAAACCAACATAAACTAGTAGAACTAATTTAAACCAACATAAAACTAGTAGAACTCATTTAAACCAAAGGGAACTAGTAGAACTCACACAAACCAGCATAAACTAGTAGAACTCATTCAAACCAAAGGGAACTAGTAGAACTCACTCAAACCAACATAAAACTAGTAGAACTAGTTTAAACCAACATAAAACTAGTAGAACTCATTTAAACCAAAGTGAACTAGTAGAACTCACACAAACCAACATAAAACTAGTAGAACTCACTCAAACCAACATAAAACTAGTAGAACTCACTCAAACCAACACAAAACCATCAGAACTCGTGTAAACAAACATAAACCAGTAGCCTTTGTTCCCAGCTGAAGCTGCTCCAGCAGTGGTTCCTGCTGAGATGTTTTCAGAAGTCTTGTCCAGAGGAACAAACACCAGATCTGGTCATCTGTCAAAGCCAGCCCACAGGACCCGCGTTTCCAGCTGCTCTGGGTGAATCCAGCCTCTGACGGATGACTTTGGGTTGAAACACATTAATCAGATCTTGATCGTGTTTAACAGACAGCCTCATAACTCTCCTGCTGCCTCTGACAAACTCAGATTTCCTCCTGTGAATGCATCTCCTGCTGAGGAGAACTCAGGAGAGGAAAGGCGGTAATTTGCTGCTCTGGAGCTTTAAAGAGAAATGGAGACAATCCCGGTCCTCCGATGTCCCGTAGAGACAATTTTCTATGCTTCTGCAGATCTGTGAAACCCTCTCAGGTGGGGGTTCCTGCTGGATCCAATAAAACATCTTTATTTAATGTCAGCCTGCAGTTTAATGGGCCAGAAGCAGAGAAAACGCTGATGTTAAAAACCTCCCTGAGACATTAAAAGTTCCTGTTTGGTTCCCAGAACAAGAACCTGTTTGCTTCCTGTCAGCTCTGAAGGCTGTTTGGGTAAAATCAAATCAGAACCGCAGCAGCTGACGACCCGTTAAAAGCTCTGGAGCTGGTTAGGTCAGTACTTTAGTTTGGGAGTATGTAGGTCAGCTGGGCTCCTGAAGTGTGTCAGTGCTCTCAGAAATGGCCTGTGGTCAGGGTAGGGGTTGAATTAATGTTGAACAAATCTGTTTGCTCTAATGGTTCTGTCTCCATACGGACCTCTAACCGGGCTGAACCACACCAGTACCAGAGTCCCCTCAGCTGATCCATGCTGAGTAGTGACGGTAAACTCTTCTTTTACTGAGTCAAGTTTTAAAGAGTCACTCACCAAGATAAATCAGGGTTTTTGAGTCACTGAGTCAATGGGATTGTAAATCATGATTCATGAATCAGTAAAGTGACTCTTGAACGATTTGGTCATGACTCACACATCACTGCTGCTGAGGTGTTCCAGACAGGAAGCTAACAGGCAGATGTTCTGGAGCACAAACCCAACTGTGTATCAGGTTTAGTCTCAGAAAAGCCTTCAGAACATTTAAAACATTTCAGATCATTTATTTGCCTGAGAAACAACACAGAGGTCCAAATGGGCCCGGTTCTGGTTCATTCAAACACACCTCAACCCTTCCTTCCTGTTTTCTCTGTTCCAGATAACCTGTACAAGGTGGAAGGAGCCAAAGATGCCTTAATCTGTGGGAACAGCAGCGACTCTGGGTGAGTTCAAACTGCTGGTTAGTCTAAACCTAGAGTTTACCCCAGGGTTAGGGTTGGTTTAACCCAGATTAGGGTTGGTTTAACCCTGGGTGAGGGTTAGTTTAATCCTGGAATAGAGCAAACCCTAACCCTGGGTCTAACCCATTGTTAGGGTTTGCTCTTCAACTTAGTACCTGACTAACTGTTGACCCAGGAACCAGCTGGTTTTGTGCTTTTTCCAACAAAAGCAGGCTCCTGTTGACCGACGCTGTTCTGGGGTTTTGGGTCGTGTGTCCCACGTCTCCTGGTCTGTGTGTGTCGTGCTGCTGGTCCAAATGACCGTGGAGCTGTGAGACACGTCAGACACGACTAGTGTCCACGCTGAGAGCGGGACGTTGACGCGCTCTGACTGACGACGCTTTGACAGCAGCGTGTTTGTGCTGCAGCTCAGAGGGAGGCTCTGGCCTGAAGCCGGGTGACGAAGCCACATGAAACCAGAGTGAGAGAGCGACCGACACGTAGGGAAGGAAAGACGCTACGGGGAGAAAGTGATGAGGTGAAGCAGAACTGAGGAGGACTGGAGAAAGAACAAGGAGGAGCCGATGGCCAAACAGCTATTAGAGGAGACAGATAAAGGACAGAGGGAGGAGAAGAATGAGGACAAATAGAAAAGAGAGAAAAGAATAAAGGTGGAAAAACAGAAGCTGTTAAAGACTCCAGAGCATCAAGAAGGCGTGGAAAGGGAACCCTTCTCGTTCTTCTATCTAGAACGTTTTCTACCTAGAACATCTCGCTCAGACACAAACATCACAGACGGGTTCCAAACGGGTTCCAGACCCAAACGACGACACCGCGACTGTTTTGCTGATTTAATGCCATCCATCCATCCTCTTCCGCTCATCTGGAGTCAGGTGACGGGGGCAGCAGCCTCAGCAGGGAGGCCCAGACTTCCCTCTCCCCAGCTCCTCCGGGGGAATCCCAAGGCATTCCCCGGCCAGCTGAGAGGCATAGTCCCTCCAGCGTGTCCTGGCTCTTCCTTCAGGTCTCCTCCCGGTTGGACGTGTCCAGGAGGCATCCTGACCAGATGGCTGAGCCACCTCAACGGGCTCCTCTCGCTGTTTTAAACAGCAGTGGCACAGAGATGGAACGTTGGGACTCGGGAGAGGAAAGTGAGAATTTTCAGAGACTGTTTGGAAACTCCGTCGAGAACGCAGCTGATCCAAACGCTTGAAGCAGTCAGAGTCCGCATCAGTTCTGGTTTCAGCTTGTTTACTCGTGAAGTCGGACTCCTAACTCCACAAACCGATCAGTCATTCCCAGAGAGTCTGATCAGGATGCTTCATGGTTCCAATCCATCATGGCTCCTGGTGGTCCACCGACCCAGCACACGCATTCAGGGTCCGTCGGGTTTTATTACAACACTATAAAGCAAACATTATGTAATATAATCGTCATCTACTGAGTTTTACAGTTTTAGCCTTGAACTGAGGGCCGGGTCCTGGTCCGGCCTCTGCTGTTTGTGGTCATGTCCATGCTTGGGTTGATGTTGAAGCTTGTTGTTGTTGTTGTTGTTTGTGTTTAGATGTTTTTGGGAGGAGGTTTGATCCAAGCAAAAGCTGCTATCAGACACAATACCTTCATTAGATAAATGAGCTCCTCTTCCTGTCGGAGGCCGAGGACTTTACACTCATTCACACACTGGTAGCTGCAGCTGCA
>NC_091747.1:64289936-64294936 GCF_043380555.1 Nothobranchius furzeri
GAAATGAGCTCATCGCGTTATCTGTGGTTGACTGTGTCTGAAACCTGATTTTAGTTGCTTCTGTTCTTCAGAAGAACTGAATCTAACCATAACAGGTTATTAAATCTTCAGTACCTTTGAAGGTTCCACCTGGGTCTGTGCTGTTTCCAGGTTCTGCTGCGGCCCGGCGGCCTGGTCTCGGTCCCAGCGGGGTTTTGTTGGTCTTGTGTGACTCAGAGAAGAAACCTCCAAACTTCAGACCAGAACCTGCGTATGGATCTGATGGCTGCTGACAGTTCTTCACCTCCTTTTGCATTTTTTAGAATTTGTTCGTCCAATTTTAATGGAGTCCCTTAGGCTGAAATCTTAATGCTGACGAAGCAGAACACAGCACGTGATGACCTTTGACCCTTCCCTGGCCCTCTCCTGTTTGCTATGTGGAGTTCTCTGTCTCAGCTGCTCCACCGTGACCGTAGGATGACCCGTTCTGCAGCGCGTCAGTGATAAGTCTTGGATCTTTAACACAGAGCCATGTTTCTGTCAGGAATAAAACGTCGGATGGATGCGGGAACAGTTTGAAGATGCCGCCTACGCCCACCGGTGGTGTGAGATTATCCACATCACAGTTGTAGCAGGACCAGTAGTTGGTTGTGTAACCAGCTCCTGTTGTCCTGTCAGGAAGTGTTAAAACCACGAAGGTGAAACAAACACCTCTTCTTCACCTGCTGTGTTTCTGTGTTTTACAGGAAGTGTCCAGATGGGTTTGACTGTCTGAAAACGGGAAGAAACCCAAACTATGGCTACACCAGCTTTGACACCTTCGGGTGGGCATTCCTGTCCCTGTTTCGTCTGATGACTCAGGACTACTGGGAGAACCTCTACCATCAGGTGAGGTCTGGGAGGTTCCTTCACAGAAAAGTTGAAACAAACCGAAACGCTTCCCTCTCGACTTCGTTACGAGTCTGCACATCTGGCCACGAGGTGGTCTCTTTCATCCAAACCAGCTTTTGGTTTATTAAGCTGCGAAGTTACAGATCTGCCTGACAGGATGTTTCACATAAACACGCCTCAGGAGGTCCCCGGCAGCCAAACTGGCAGAAAAGCTTTCACCCAAAAAGGGGCGGAGCATAACCACCTGTATTCCAATCTGTATTTTTATTTACCTCCTTTTTTACGTTTCAGTGCTTCCAGGTTTTCTTCATTTCATGAAAAAGTGAGTGAGTGAGTGAGTGAGTGAGTGAGTCAGCGAGTAAGTGAGTGAGTAAGTGATTAAAAGAGCAAGTAACTGAATGAGTGAGTAAGTGAGTGAGTGAGTGAGTGAGTAAAAGAGCAAGTGAGTGAGTAAATGAGTGAGTGAGTAAAAGAGCAAGTGAGTGAGTGAGTGAGTGAGTAAAAGAGCAAGTGAGTGAGTGAATGAGTAAGTAAGTGAGTTAGTAAGTGAGTGAGTATATGAGTGAGTGAGTCAGCGAGTAAGTGAGTGAGTGAGTAAGTGAGTAAATGAGTACAAAAGCAAGTGAGTGAGTAAGTGAGTAAGTTAGTGAGTGAGTGATTGAGTGAGTGAGTGAGTCAGCGAGTAAGTGAGTGAGTGAGTGATTAAAAGAGCAAGTAACTGAATGAGTGATTAAGTGAGTGAGTGAGTGAGTAAAAGAGCAAGTGAGTGAGTAAGTGAGTGAGTGAGTAAAAGAGCAAGTGAGTGAGTGAGTGAGTGAGTAAGTAAAAAAGCAAGTGAGTGAGTAAAAATGCAAGTGAGTGAGTGAGTGAATAAGTGAGTTAGTAAGTGAGTGAGTATATGAGTGAGTGAGTCAGCGAGTAAGTGAGTGAGTGAGTAAGTGAGTAAATGAGTACAAAAGCAAGTGAGTGAGTAAGTGAGTAAGTTAGTGAGTGAGTGAGTGAGTGAGTAGAAGAGCAAGTGAGTGAGTGAGAAATTGAGTAAGTGAATGAGTGAGTGAGTAAGTCAGTGAGTGAGTAAGTGAGTAAGTGAGCAAGCGAGTAAGTGAGTGAGTGAGTGAGGGAGCGAAAGAGTGAGTGAGTAAGCGAGTGAGAGACTGAGTAAATGAGCGAGTGAGTAAGTGAGCAAATGAGTAAGCGAGTAAGAGTAAGTGAGTGAGTGAGTGAGTAAATGAGTAAGTGAGTGAGTAAGTGAGAAAAAGATCAAGTGAGTGAGTGACTGAGTGAGTAAGTGAGTGAGTGAGTGATTAAACGAGCAAGTGAGTAAGTGAATGAGTGAGTGAGTGAGTGAGTAAAAGAGCAAGTGAGCGTGAGTGAGTGGGTGAGTAAGTAAAAGAGTGAGTGAGTGAGTGAGTAAAAGAGCAAGTGAGTGAGTGAGTGAATGAGTAAGTAAGTGAGTTAGTGAGTGAGTAAATTAGTACAAAAGCAAGTAAGTGAGTAAGTGATTGAGTGAGTGAGTGTGTGAGTGTGTGAGTGAGTGAGTAAAAGTGCAAGTGAATGAGTGAGCGAGTAAATAAGTGAGTGAGTGAATAAGTGAGTGAGTGAGTAAGTGAGCGATCGAGTAAGTGAGTGAGTGAGTGAGTAAGTGAGTGAGTAAGTGAGTAACTGAGTGAGTGAGTGAGTGAGTGAGTGAGTGAGCGAGTAAAAGAGCAAGTGAGTGAGTGATTGAGTAAGTTTGTGAGTGAGTGAGTAAGTCAATGAGTGAGTAAGTGAGCAAGTGAGTGAGTGAGGGAGCGAATGAGTTAGTGAGTGAGTAAGTGGGTGAGAGACTGAGTAAATGAGCGAGTGAGTAAGTGAGTGAGTGAGCGAGCAAGTGAGTGAGTAATTGAGTGAGTGAGAGAGCGAGTGAATGAGTGAGTGAGTGATTGAGTGAGTGAGGGAGGGAGTGAGTAAGCGAGTGAGTAAGAGTAAGTGAGTGAGTAAGTGATTGAGTGAGTGAGTGAGTGAGTGAGTAAATGAGTGAGCGAGTGAATAAGTGAGTGAGTGAATAAGTGAGTGAGTGAGTAAGTGAGCGAGCGAGTAAGTGAGTGAGTGAGTTAGTAAGTGAGTGAGTAAGTGAGTAACTGAGTGAGTGAGTGAGTGAGTGAGTTAAAGAGCAAGTGAGTGAGTGAGTGATTAAGTGAGTGAGTGAGTAAGTCAATGAGTGAGTAAGTGAGCAAGTGAGTAAGTGAGCAAGTGTGTGATGTGAGGGAGCGAATGAGTGAGTGAGTGAGTGAGTGAGTAAGTGAGTGAGAGACTGAGTAAATGAGCGAGTGAGTAAGTGAGTGAGTGAGCGAGCAAGTGAGTGAGTAAGTGAGTGAGCGAGGGAGCGAGTGAATGAGTGAGTGAGTGAGTAAATGAGTGAGTGAGTGAGTGAGTGAGTGAGTGAGTAAAATAGCAAATGAGTGAGTAAGTGAATGAGTTAATGATTAAAAGAGTGAGTGAGTGAGCAAGTGAGTGAGTAAGGGAGCGAGTAAGTGAGCGAATGAGTAAGCGAGTAAGAGTGAGTGAGTGAGTGAGTGAGTGAGTAAATGAGTGAGTAAATGAGTGAGTAAGTAAGTAAAAGAGCAAGTGAGTAAGTGAGTGAGTGAGTAAAAGAGCATTTGAGTGAGTGAATGAGTGAGTGTGTGAATGAGTGAGTGAGTGAGTGAGTGAGTAAAAGAGCGATTGAGTGAGTGAGTAAGTGAGTAGGCGAGTGAGTGAGTGAGTGAGTGAGTGAGTGAGTGAGTGATTGATTGAGTAAATGAGTAAAAGAGCAAGTGAGTGAGTGAGTGAATGAGTAAGTAAGTTAGTTAGTAAGTGAGTGAGTGAGTGAGTGAGTAAAAGAGCAAGTGAGTGAATGAGTGAATGAGTAAGTAAGTTAGTGAGTCAGATAATAAGTGAGTGAGTGAGTCAGCGAGTAAGTGAGTAAAAGAGCAAGTGAGTGAGTGAGTGAGTAAAAGAGCAAGTGAGTGAGTGAGTGAGTGAGTAAAAGAGCAAGTGAGTGAGTAAGTGAGAGAGTGAGTGAGTGAGTGAGTAAGTGAGAGAGTAAGTGAGTGAGTAAAAGAGCAAGTGAGTGAGTGATTGATTGAGTGAGTGAGTGAGTTAGTAAGTGAGTGAATAAAAGAGCAAGTGAGTGAGTGAGTGATTAAAAGAGCAAGTGAATGAGTGAGCGAGCGAGTGAGTTAGTGAGTGAGTGAGTGAGTAAAAGAGCAAGTGAGTGAGTAAGTGAGAGAGTGAGTGAGTGAGTGAGTGAGTGAGTAAAAGAGCAAGTGAGTGAATGAGTGAATGAGTAATTAAGTGAGTGAGTCAGATAATAAGTGAGTGAGTGAGTCAGGGAGTAAGTGAGTAAAAGAGCAAGTGAGTGAGTGAGTGAGTGAGTGAGTAAAAGAGCAAGTCAGTGAGTAAGTGAGTGAGTGAGTGAGTGAGTAAAAGAACAAGTGAGTGAGTAAGTGAGAGTGAGTGAGTGAGTGAGTAAGTGAGTGAGTAAGTGAGAGAGTAAGTGATTGAGTAAAAGAGCAACTGAGTGAGTGAGTGAGTGAGTGAGTGAGTGAGTGAGTGAGTAAATGAGTAAAAGAGCAAGTGAGTGAGTGAGTGAATGAGTAAGTAAGTTAGTTAGTAAGTGAGTGAGTGAGTGAGTAAAAGAGCAAGTGAGTGAATGAGTGAATGAGTTAGTAAGTGAGTGAGTCAGATGAGTGAGTGAGTGAGTGACTGAGTAAGTAAGTTAGTTAGTAAGTGAGTGAGTGAGTAAAAGAGCAAGTGAATGAGTGAGTGATTAAAAGAGCAAGTGAATGAGTGAGCGAGCGAGTGAGTGAGTGAGTGAGTTAGTGAGTGAGTGAGTGAGTAAAAGAGCAAGTGAGTGAGTAATTGAGTGAGTAATTGAGTGAGTGAGTGAGTAAAAGAGCAAGTGAGTGAATGAGTGAATGAGTAAGTAAGTGAGTGAGTCAGATAATAAGTGAGTGAGTGACTGAGTAAGTAAGTTAGTTAGTAAGTGAGTGAGTGAGTGAGTAAAAGAGCAAGTGAGTGAATGAGTGAATGAGTAAGTAAGTGAGTGAGTCAGATAATAAGTGAGTGAGTGAGTCAGCGAGTAAGTGAGTAAAAGAGCAAGTGAGTGA
>NC_091747.1:64299936-64302436 GCF_043380555.1 Nothobranchius furzeri
CATTTATTACATCAAGACTGGATTACTGTAATTCATTACTCTCAGGAAGTCCACAGAATGTAGTTAAAAGTCTTCAGCTTGTCTAAAATAATGCAGCTAGAGTTCTGATGAGAATTAAAAAGAGAGATCATATCTCTCCTGTCGTAGCTTCCCTACATTGGCTACCTGTTAAATTCAGAATAGATGTTAAGATCCTTCTTCTCACATATAAAGCTCTTAATAATCAAGCTCCATCATACATCAGTGATCTGATTGTTCCATACGTTCCTAACCGAGCGCTTCGCTCTCAGACTGCAGGTCTACTGGTGGTTCCCAGAATATCTAAAATTAGGATGGGAGGCAGATCTTTTAGTTATCAGGCTCCTCTCCTGTGGAACCAGCTCCCAGCTTTAGTCCGTGAGGCAGACACTTTGTCTACTTTTAAGAATAGGCTTAAAACATTTTTATTTGATAGGGCCTATGGTTAAAATCTGATGTTAGCCTAAATCTGGACAAGTGGGAGAGTAGAGGGAGGTGGAGTGTACAGTCGGTAAAGACAGCTCTCCCTTGCCCTGCCTCCAACATGCCTCCATCTAAATAGGATAGATTATCCAGAGTTATCTCTGTAGTTATGCTGCTATAGGCTTAGACTGCTGGAGGACACACTGACCACTTTTCACCAGGGGCGGCGTTAGGCCTGGCTACTTGGGCTGAAGCCCCGGATCTAAATCGCGGAAGTAACATGCAGTACCAAAGTCCAACAGAGAGGGAGCAGCTGGCAGTAGTTTGTATACAGCCTGCCTGAGCCTCCACCACTGAAGAAGAAGCCCTTCAGCAGCCGGCTTCTTCTACACTCTCTGCCTGAAACGCATGAGTGAAGATGGACATAAGGACGTGTTTTAGACCAAAAGTACGGCGACAGAACCCCAGCTTTGATGAGACTGGTGCTGACTCAGGTTTGTGAGTCTTACTTGAAAATATCTGTTGTGCTGCTGGTTTGCCTAAAGTTAGCTTACTATCAGGTAAAGTTGTTGGAGAAAGAAAGGGAATATTTACTATCATCTCACACTAAACACTAACAGGAACAACACTCTGCCCTGAATATGCTGAATATGTAGCTTCAGATTAAAAGTCATGTGGTACAAGTCATATATGATGTTGACTAGTGCGTGTCACGTGTGTGTGTGTGTGTGTGTGTGTGTGTGTGTGTGTGTGTGTGTGTGTGTGTGTGTGTGTGTGTGTGTGTGTGAGAAAGATGAATGGAAGCTGATAACAGCACCAAAAGCCTCTTACAGCACATAGTTTGTGACTCAGGACTCTCGGGAGTTAAAGATGCTTTTGTGAAAGTTCTGATTGCATCAGAACCAGAACCCGGTTTTGAGGAAACACCTGTGGCTGAGTTTCCATGTACGAGGACGGGGCTGTGGATGTAAGGAGAGGCGAGTGGAGCGGGCTGCAGCCCTGTGTGAAGCGTCTAACATCTTCTTGTGTTTCAGGTCCCCACGTCCACCACGGAGCTCAGTACGATGCTGCTACCTCGACCTTCATCCACACAGGGCTCAGAGCGGAGGGGGCGGGCGCTCAGCGCGACTAGCTACCTGACCGACGCCATGGAAGGTGAGGAACAACACTGAAGACCTTCAGACTCTTTACCATGGACGTCACTAGGATTGAGAGATGGGGGGGCTTAGCCCCAGGAGCTTGACCTTGAACATTTTTTGTCACACCCTGCAAAAACTTTGTCAATTAATTCATTATCTGAAGAACATTTAACAAAACCTATTATTTTATCACTTTCTTTTCCTTTCCTACCTTTGTGCATTTTCTCTCTTCTTTTTTATAAAAAATAACACAACCAGTTAATTAGTGGGGTCTATGTTGAAGAAAGATTTTATATAAGTCCAT
The DNA here is from genome assembly GCF_043380555.1 of Nothobranchius furzeri. Taxonomy (NCBI): domain Eukaryota; kingdom Metazoa; phylum Chordata; class Actinopteri; order Cyprinodontiformes; family Nothobranchiidae; genus Nothobranchius; species Nothobranchius furzeri. Next base: position 64,301,821 of record NC_091747.1, read on the forward strand.
TAAAAATTAGATATGTTATATTTCCAAATAAAGCTATTCATTTCAGTCTACTGCACTTAACAGGGGGAAATGTTGCAGTCATTTGTTTAATTACAACTTGCTTAGTTATTAATGTTACTGAAATATGACAAAGAACAAATGAATAATTGTCAAACTTTTATTCTGCCAAATGAGTGTGCAGTTGACAGTTTTAATATATGAATAACACTGATATGATATGGAATAAAGGAGTATGTAATTAACAATTACAAGACAAAATAACAGTATATATGAAAATTAGGGCTGGGACTTGATTGAAAATTTTAATCTAATTAATTAGAGGCTTTGTAATTAATTAATCTAAATTAATCACATTTTAATCGTTCAGGAAAATGTGCTCTCAAAGCAAAACTTAATTAAAATTATGAGACAGAGAATTAAACATTAGATAGTTATTACTGTAAAACTAAAGCTTTTAATAAAAAAATGCATTTTAATTGATCAAATGTAACTGTGTGATATGAAACAAGACCCAAATCAACTAAAATTTATAATTACAAATAGTAAACGCCTGAAAAGGGTTCCTGAGCCTTTAAATAGTCTCTCTGTCTAGTTGAATTACTGAAATAAATTTGAC
>NC_091747.1:64317436-64344936 GCF_043380555.1 Nothobranchius furzeri
TCAGTCCTAGCGCCGTCACTCTGGAACCAGTTGCCACCCTCAGTTAGGCTGTCCCCATCTCTGCCAGTCTTTAAGAGTCGCCTAAAAACACACCTCCTCCGCTTGGCGTTTCCTGGACATGTTTGAATTTGGCCCTCTCGAATGTTGAATTTATTTCACAGTTTTCATTGGTTCACCTTTTCCCTTGTTTTACACATTTGTCTTCTACTAGAATGTTTCACATTGTTTGTAATTTGAATTGCTTTTATTTTCTGATTTATTCACTTTCTTTAACTTTGTACTGTTCCATGTTCAGCGCCTTGGGCTTCCTGACAGGGTTGCGGAAGGTGCTTTATAAATAAAGCTTTGATTTGATTTGATTTGATGCTTCAGGATTGGTGCCAAAGGTGCATCAGTCGTGAGCAAAGGCTGTGAAAACGTGTGTACATGTCATCATTGAATAAACTAGCAGCAATCTGAACAAGAACCCTTATTATGGGATGGGGTTAGAGGTTACAGCAGAAACATAAATGTGGTCTAACATCTCGAATGTCCAGAGAGCAGCTGAGGGGCTCCAGATTCAGCTCTGCTGGGCCTCCACAGAAACCTGGAGAAACGCTCCTAATGTGAGTTGGGTTTCTTTGTTCCAGGTCTTCTCAGGGATCTTCACAGCTGAGATGGTGCTGAAGATCATCGCTCTGGATCCGTATTACTACTTCCAGACTGGCTGGAACATCTTTGACAGCATCATCGTCTGCCTCAGCCTGATGGAGCTGGGCCTATCAGACGTAGAGGGTCTGAGTGTGCTGCGGTCCTTCAGGCTGGTGCGTTGTCGTCATGACAACCAACCATTTTAACGCTGACCGCATACAGGATTTTGGTTCTATTGACCCTCACACCCAGGGGCTAGGGCTAGACCTTCTAGAACTTTCTGAAGCATTCATTAGAGATTTCCAAGATCTGGAGTTCATTTTAACCCTCAGCCCACCTGAGTAGCCTTCATTTTGAAAATCTTCCTCTCTTCCTGTCTGTGTGCTCCAGCTCCGAGTTTTTAAGCTAGCTCGCTCGTGGCCCACCCTAAACACCCTGATCAAGATCATCGGGAACTCCATGGGTGCTCTCGGAAACCTGACGCTGGTCCTCGCCATCATCGTCTTCATCTTTGCCGTGGTGGGAATGCAGCTGTTTGGGAAGAACTACCAGGTGAGTGGAAGGGATGAGACCCGGTCCTGGTCCAATACGTATGTTTCCATGGCTCTAACATCTGCTCCTTCTTTAGGAATGCACTTGTAAGATCTCCAAGGACTGCTCTCTTCCCCGCTGGCACATGAAGGACTTCTTTCACTCCTTCCTGATTGTCTTCCGGGTTCTGTGTGGCGAGTGGATCGAGACCATGTGGGACTGCATGGAGGTGGCGGGTCAGCCGCTCTGCATCCTGGTCTTCATGCTGGTCATGGTCATCGGGAACCTGGTGGTGAGTTCTCCCAGACTCCTTCTTGGTTCCCTGTTGTGATCAGGTGACCCTGGGGGGGCGTGGCCTGACTCATGACTGGTTTGTTGGGTTGGAGTCAAATCAGAACCTCACTGATTATATTAGGATGTGTTTATCTTAATGGTCCCATGGATATTTAATAAGGTGATTCATATGACACACACACACACACACACACACACACACACACACACACACACACACACACACACACACACACACACACACACACACACACACACGTGTTTAGGTGCAGTCAGCTCATCATAAACCTCTGCAGCAGGAGATATGACTTTTAGACGAGCAGTGGCTGTTGACTCTGTGTGTGTGTGTGTGTGTGTGTGTGTGTGTGTGTGTGTGTGTGTGTGTGTGTGTGTGTGTGTGATGAAATGGCCAATCCTTTCCAGTTCATGTGATTTATTCCTTTTGAAATGGTCTCATTGTTCACACATCACCTCATTTGTGTGAAGGCATCCATGCATGAATTCAGTCACCTGTGTGTGTGTGTGTGTGTGTGTGTGTGTGTGTGTGTGTGTGTGTGTGTGTGTGTGTGTGTGTTACGTCACAGGAACAAATGAACAAACGTAGAAAGAACATAAGGTAACTGAGGATGAAGGAGAGCTAGTTCTGGTCAGCAGGATGAAATGTAACCAAACACATGAGTGGAGTGGAGGAGCCCGCTGGTTCTGGAGGAGTCCACTGGTTCTGGAGGAGTCCTCCGGTTCTGGAGGAGTCCACTGGTTCTGGAGGAGTCCTCCGGTTCTGGAGGAGTCCACTGGTTCTGGAGGAGTCCACTGGTTCTGGAGGAGCCCACTGGTTCTGGAGGAGTCCTCCGGTTCTGGAGGAGCCCACTGGTTCTGGAGGAGCCCACTGGTTCTGGAGGAGTCCTCCGGTTCTGGAGGAGCCCACTGGTTCTGGAGGAGTCCTCCGGTTCTGGAGGAGCCCACCGGTTCTGGAGCAGAAGAGCTCACCGTGGGATGAGGGGAGGAAAGTGGATTCTGGTTCTAAAACGTGCTTTCTGATCCTGGGAAAAAGGGGAATGTTCCTCATAAGAAGTGGTGGAAAGAATACAGATGCTGCTGCAGATGTTCCCCTGAGCCAGGTTACCTGTCTGATGGGGGGGGGCAGCTGTTTCTCCTCATGACAAACCAGCAGCTGACCATTTTCTGCTGACTCACCACTTCAGCTTCAGCACACCTGTCACAACGAGGCCATCCAGGTGAACGTTCACCAGCTCTAGTCACTGGGACTTCTCTGGACCGCCACCGGTCTTCCATGGAAGGTGGAATATTCCCAATGCTGGAAACTCCGATGTGTAGGATGCTGCTTATGGAGAGGGCTGGACTGGGATGACAATTCGGCCTGGCGTGGGGGCGGGGGTGTAATGGAGGGGTGAGTCGCTCACGGAAACATCTCTGTTCTGCAGAAGGTCCGAGCGGGGAGGGGGAGGGGCCGCCGGGTCGATGCCAGAACACCAGATGGGCCATGCTTTCGTTCTTTTTTAAACACAGAAACAGTTTTGTTTACCTGTTTGTAGCTACAGTTTCGCCGACGGCTGCCGACGCGCCACCATCAGCGTCAGCCTGAAGAAGCCGGCAGCTGTCGGCGAAACTGTAGCTACAAACAGGTAAACAAAACTGTTTCTGTGTTTAAAAAAGAACAAAAGCATGGATTTACAAAGACACAGCAAGAACACACCTAAGATGTTCAACCAGATGGGCCAGTCTACACCTGCTCATGGACCTGAGGAGCATTTAGATTTGAGTTATGAAGCTATTCAGGTTGATAAGCCCCGCCCCTAAAGCATCAAACCGGTTTTTTTTTTTTTTCTGATGATTTATTGTGCAGATGAGCCCCCCCCCCCCCCCCCCCCAGCAGCCATAACGAAGAGCGTTTCCACCCGACTGAGGTCCGACCCTTCACCAGCCTCCTCCACTCTGATTGGTCCGGCTGAATCTAAAGCTGGACCAGGTGAGTCAGCAGGTGAGCTCCAGTCTTCCTGACTCACCTCTCGGCTGGAATCGGCTCTTTCCTCCTCTCAGAGGCCTTTTCCCAGGAGGCTTTGCTTACTGGGGCTTGTTGTGACGAGGAGAAGAGCCAGCTCGTTCATCAACACCACACACACCTCTGAGGACTCGGTTTCCAGGACAGCAGCTGCTTCCTGGTCTCTCCTCAACAACCGGAGCTGAACTCTGTCTGATCCGGAGCTCCACGCCTCCTGGCTTCGCTGAGCTACGTTCAGCCGACAGCAGAGCATCTTTTAAAACAAACCTGAATATTCATACATTTAGTTGTAAATCCCAGCTGATGAAACTGATCATGAATCAGTGAGCCTGCCTGCGTGGCTCAGGAGGCTCAGCTGTTCTCCCCCGACTCCGAGTCGGATAAACATCCCTGATTTAATTGGTCAGATTCATCTAATAAGTCAGATGAGGAGAACCGGGTCTCAGGTGGTCCTCTGGTCCAGGAGCTGACATACAAACACTTCCTTTTATAGAACTTCCTGTTCCCAAAGACACACACCAACGTTGTTTCACTCATGTGGTGGTTTAGGGGGATTTCAGCTGTTCTCAGATCAGTTTAGTAGCCCATGTTGAGGTCTGGTCCATGAATCCCCACAGTTGTGTTTGCAGCCCTCATCCTTGTGCTAACGTGCTAACGTGGGTTGTCAGGGCAGCAGATGTAACAGGAAGCTCCCCAGCTACCTCCACCTCCACCTTCCTATCCGGTGGGATCCCAAGGCGTTCCCACACCAGCCTGGAGACATAATCTCTCCAACACGTCCTTCAGGTTGCCCCTCCCTCAACACGGAGAATCAGCAGCTCTGCTTCCTTTCTGTCGGGGATGTTGGAGCTCCTCCCCCTAAGGCTGAGCCTGGCCCCTGCAGAGGAACCTCCTGTCTGTTGCCATCATCTCGTTCTTGTTCTGTTGGGACCCAAAAGCTCATGACCATCTGTGAGGGTTGGAGCAAAGGTCAGCGGGTAAATCTAAACTCTTTGTAGCGCCGGGACAGCAGAAGGCTCCTGGATGGACTCCAAACCCTAGGGTAGCAGCTTTAGGGTCTGCAGAAGCTCGGGACCTGATGGCTCCTGCACACATCCATCAGAGATGACTAATATAGGCGAAGCTATCAAACACTTAAGGATTATTTATTAAATGTGTTCCTAATGGTTGGTTCTGCAGTCCGGGGGGGGGGTTCATCAGTCTCCTTTCTGCTACCAATATCATGTATGCTGGAAGGTCACCTAAGGTGATGATACACGTTGTCATGGCAACAGGCTCTCACCCACTTGATAAGCATCAGTGATCAGAGGGTGACACGTCAGCGCCCAGCAGGGATTTGTTGTCTCACAGAGCTGGAAAATATGATGCTGCTTCTGGTCCTTGAACGCCACATTCTACATCACACAGGACCTGGTCTTGTGTTTATGTCTGTGGACGCCTTCTGGTGCCCATCCGTGACATCACTCCCTGCTGTGGCCTTATGCTGATGTTTTGTTTGACCCAGACATGCAGAATCAGCCAAACTCGGGTGAGATGAAACAAAATAAACGGTATTAACAAAGGAGCACCGTCGGAGGAGGTGAGGGTAGTAGCGTGCGGCGGGACTGGGCGCCGTCTACAAACAAACACCAGTTCAGAAGGGGAGGGAGTACGATGGGAGTGCATAGCTTACGGTTCTTGAAGATGGCGAGGAGTCCGAGAGGGGGGTTGCAGATCGGGACGGAGGTTAGTGGCCAACAGGGAGAAGTCCAGGAGGGACACACAGGATCTCCAGCAGTGGGGGGTGAGCGTGGACTCATGGCTGATGGCCGATCAGCTGCCTGCTCCAAGGAACCGCCCACCTGCAAACAGCTCACATGGTTTTCCAGATGAAGGCCGCTAACCTCAGACCAAGACAGGTGAAGTCCTGAAGGGTCAACATTCCCAGAGCTCCTGTAGTGGAGGTCCACTGTGTCCACCAACCTGTGCTTCCATTGGCCAGACACAAAACTCTGTGGGCCAATGGTAGACCTGCTGAGGCTAGGGGGCATGGCTAGACTAGCTCTTTGGTTGTGTAGTGGTGGAGCTGCTGTTGAACCCAGTCCAGATGTTCTGGATGCTCCTTCCTGAGCAGCACCTGAACCTCCTCCTGTCTCCATCCTTGTGTCTGCAGCTCTTGAACCTGTTCTTGGCTCTGCTCCTCAGCAGCTTCAGCTCTGACAACCTGTCTGCTCCAGATGATGATGGAGAGCTGAACAACCTTCACATCGCCATCAACCGGATCACCCGAGGCCTGGGCTGGTGCCGCCAGCAGGTACGGTGCTGCCCACCATCACTCATCCCCCTGGCAAATGTTGACCACGCTACTTTTAGTCGACCAGCCAGTTATTGTTCTTTTATTGTTTGTTGTTGGTTTTATTTAAGTCCTGCCTCTCCGCCCTGCTCCCTTTTATAACAGCCATTACTCGTTCCTCACTCATCTGGAACGGTCCTGTCCCTCTTCAAATCTGCTTCAGTCAGTCCTATACTGAACAAACCTGCTTCAGATCCCAATGACTTCAGTAATGTCCGTCCCATTTCCCATCTCCCCTTCATTTCCAAAGTCCTAGAGAAAACCGTTGCATCTCAGCTCCACTCCCATCTCACCCGCAATAACCTCTATGAACAACTTCAGTCTGGCGTCCGTCCCCACCACAGCACAGAAACAGCTCTCATTAAAACCACCAACAAGCTACTCATTGCTGCTGATTCCGGTTTGACTTCCATTCTCATTCTCCTCGATCTGAGTGCGGCCTTCGACACCATTTCTCATCCCATCCTCCTCAATAGACTCTCTTCCTTAGACATCACTCACACCCCCCTCTGCTGGTGTCCCTCTTACCTTACCGGCCGCACTGTTTATCCAGTTAGAATCCTTCTCCTAAAAACCCTCCCCAGTCAAGTCAGGCGTGCCCCAGGGCTCTGTCCTGGGGCCCCTCCTCTATCTCCTCCCTCTTGGCAATATCTTCCACAAATGTAGTATCCAGATTCACTGCTTTGCAGATGACACCCAGCTCTACATTTCCAGTAAACCTACAGATGAAATTATGAAAAACTTTACACTTTTTGCCGACTGTAAACTGGCTTTCAGCCGAAGACCAGTCAGTTACCAGCCACTTGTCTGCCAGTTCCATCACACAGGGACACGCCCACGGTCCCAGGGGGGGTGTTTGATTTGCATAAATTGTGTAATTGCAGGATGTCACCACAAGATGTCGCTTTACTACACTGTTTGGTTGTTGACACTGTCACAGAAAGGTTCTCATTCAAGACAGCAGAAGTTATTTCTTTTTGAAATAATAGATAATGATAATACTGCAATACCATATATGGGTAATACTAGGAACAATAGTTAATAGGGCTTTGTTGGTCCTTATTTAAATAGTAAACTTAAGATGATGAGAAACCATGCTACAGGTTTGTGTGAGCACTGTCAGGTGGAGGAAAGCATTAGGCATCTTATTTTTATTTGTTCTTCGTACGATGATCTACGGAAGCGTATAGCATTATCCTGAAAAAAAAAAAAACTCTGTTTTTCTGAATTACTGAACAATTTTTTTCAACTGAATGCAGCATGCTTCCATAATGATCAGATATCTTGGTTAAGAGAACATTTTATTTAATAATCTCATGATTTTTTGGATTTGTCTTATAGATACTGGGCTTATAAATGGGATAAGACTGATCCACACTATTTTATTCTAAGTTGATGGACAGAGGACATGTATATATATGTGCTACTGTAGGCTCCTCTGCTTGACTATGGAAGCAGTAACAACAACCAACTGCCCTTCTTCAGGGTATACGCAGGAATCTTGAAGTTAAATTTAGGGTCAGAGTAGCACACACACAACGACTCCCTCTCAATGGAGGCTAAAGCCTGGTTCATGCTTCTCCGTCTGCGTCAGTGCGGAGACACGCAACGCCATTATCCGTCCTTGCGTAGGGCTCCGGCAGCACGCAAGTACGTACGGAGTCGAGCCCACTTTTTTAAACATCCGTCGAATGAGACGGATTACGCAAGCTTGTGATTGGTCAGGACGCCGCTATTGTTTACAGCGCCGCCATTGCAAAAAGAGCCGAGGATAACTAGCGGCAGACACGGAGAAGCTTGAAGAATACCTCGTGAAAAAACTCTAAAAATATGAACGTTTCATCCTCCCGTGACTGGAGGAGTGAAAAGATGCGCAGCAAGCGTTTTATTTGTGGACGGAAATGACAGGAAACGTGGGTTTAGAGGTGGGGAGCGCATGAAGCGGTGGGAGAATGAGAGACAAATATGTCCGTGTTAAAAAGTCTCTTATATACACAAAAAACACAATATAAACACACGATCCTGGACCGATACATGACAGGATACCACAGAACAGCGCTACGCCCTCTGTTGTCCTGCCGGGCAATTGCTTTGCAACGCTCTCCAGGAGACGGAGAAGTAAGAGAGCAAAACGCTTCCGTCAATCCGTGCGTGTCTGTCCCTTGCGGAGCTGACGGAGACGCATGAACCAGGCTTTAACGACTCATCAGAGGGTAGAGAGGAGCTCCTCGGAGCAGGGTCCATCCAAGCACAGCTGCGCCTACTGCAGGAACAACAGGCTGCAAAGGGACTTTGGGAGGGTTCCAGAATTTGTTGCAGATCCAAGAGACCAAAATACAATATCAAGAGTCCATGCTGGCAGCACAGACATCTGCGCTGGAGGGAATGACCAAGAGGGTTCCTGATCTGGAGCAGGCGCTTGCGTCAAAAGCTTGTTGTGCCAAAGGGAGACTGTTTGAAGACGCGTCTACTGAGGACCCTGTTTCACAGTCCCCTATGGCCAACAACATGTCATTCCAGAGTTTGCAAGCAACACATTTTAAACTGATGCTTACTTCAACTCCCATCCAAGCTTCTCCCTACCAGATAGAGACTCCCACTCAAGCCTCTCCCTCCCGTAGACCTGCACAAGAATCTACACTCCAAGACCACCCAGTACCAACCCCAACTCCGACACCAGACATTACTTTGAGGGCTTTGCCGTCGGACAGAGGAGACTTTTTACAACCTCACCCAGACGTGTTCGCTGTCTTCATGAGTATTGTGCCATTCCAGATAAATAACAGCTGGGTAAAGAAATGCAACTGGGCAGGCACAAATGGGAAAATGGCCCTTCCTGAGAATGTGAAAGAGCGGGTACATTCCTAAGCTTGGTTTATGCTTGACACGTCCGCGAGGTCCGCACGACTCCGCTCGGCAAAATTGCGTCATGTTAACAACCACGCACCTCCGCATGGCCCAAACTTTCCGCACCACTCACCTAGGAAAATTTCTAACCACGTGGACGGTCGGACGTGGAAAAACATGGCGGACCGGCAAGAACTAGTATGGCAGAGGTTCGTAAAGACAGACATGTGTATGATTCAGCTCTCAGAGATCACCGTGATCAACATGTTGTTAATAATTCTTGGAGAGAAATAACTCGCACTGTCGGAAAAGACGAGAACGCTGTTAAAAATGCCGGAATGCCATGTTGTAAACAGTAATTTCTACTTCTACTATGGTGTAGTGTTGGATGCATGCCGTAGAGCTCCATGCTGCCCCCTACAGTTTGGGAGAATATTGACTCACCGCAGAGACAAGCCGCACGAACCATAAACGCTGCGAGTTGTGAAGCGCGTTCCATCCGCGAGCCGCATCACCAAGCGGAAAGTGAATGCGTCAAGCATAAACCAAGCCTTAGTTTCCCAGTGCTTCCCGAACCTGCGTGTGGACCAGTGGCACAAGGTAAGCTCTCGCATAAATCAGCGGCTGAGATGTCCACGTAAAGTTGATCCTGAAACACCTCGTCATGATTTTTTATAACATGGAATGTGATTAGCGTTTAATTGATAGGCTTATTTTTAAATTTGTTTCCTCAAATAAAGTATTGGAAATATGTGTGGTTGTATGTCATTGAAATGTCTATTACTGTACTGGAGCCTGGTGTCAGCCATGTGTGCCTTCTGTCCATCAGTGCATTCACTTATTGTTAATTACAGTATTATATACAATCTGGGCATAGAAAGTATTTCTAGGATTTAAAGCTTGTTGGCAGCAGGTGTTACACATCACTGGGAAGCATCATTAGCTTTAAATGCTGGTTTCCAACTTCTGTTAGCATCTGGGGTTGCCATATAGCTACTGTACCCCTGATGTTAACACGCTGAAGAACGCCACTTACAGTAGCAGCCCTCGTAGGCGCCGCCCTTTAAACATATGAGTAAACTATCAGCCTGTCTGACTGGATAAATGTGTGTTAAAATGTTTCAGTGGTGTGTTTCTCACCATCTGAACGCTGACGTGATGGAATGCTGTTTTTATAGCATAAAGTTTCTGCCTCACATAGATCTGGGATATCATGGAATTAGCTAAGAGGCTGGTAATTGGTGTGTTTGCACAACAAAAGTAGGAGAACAATGTTTCGTTTGGCTCTCCGCAGACCGTCTGTGATGTCACTCACAGATACAGTGTTACACCAGCTTGTGTGCTGCTGCGCCCCTCGTGGATAGGTTGACGGTTGTACAAATGCAAAACACCGCCTGTAAGTGGGGCGTCTCCAACTCGGCAGGCGGAGTCTTTCAGCCAGTAATAGTGCAAACATTAGCCAGTCCTGCTGCACTGTTTTAGCAGCACTTTGGCAGCAAAGGTGTAAACTTTTTCATGACTTCATCTGTAACTGCTCTCCCTCCCTCCTCGCTAACCCTCTGCCTCTCAGAAATCAAACCTTGGTTCACCTCTAATTTCCTCAAACTCGACGGCAATAAAACTGAACTTCTTCTTGTTGGTACCAAATCCACCATCTCCAAACCTGACAACTATCGACAGCGCCATAGTCTCCCCCTCCCCTCAGGTCAAGAGTCTGGGTGTCGTCCTCGACAGCTCACTTTCTTTTCATGCTCACATCAACAACATAACTCGGTCAGCCTGTTTCCATCTTCGTTCCATAAACCGTCTCCGCCCCTCCCTGACCCCTCACACTGCAGCCATTCTCGTCCACAGTCTCGTCACCTCCCGTCTCGATTACTGCAATTCACTTCTTTATGGTCTTCCCAACAAACTCCTTCATAAACTGCAACTGGTCCAGAACTCAGCAGCCCGTATTATCACCAGAACCCCTTCCTTTCACCACATCACCCCGGTTCTCCAGCAGCTTCACTGGCTCCCAGTTAAATTCAGGTCCATCTTCAAAATTCTCCTCCATACCTTCAAAGCCATCCACAACCTCTCTCCTCCATACATCTCAGACCTTATAAGTATTCACACCCCCTCCCGTTCTCTCAGATCTTCTTCCTCCATCCATCTTGCAGTTCCTTCTGCCCGTCTCACTACCATGGGGAGCAGAGCTTTCAGCTGCTCTGCTCCCCGCCTCTGGAACTCACTACCCCCAGACATCAGGAACATCGACAGTTTCACCCTTTTCACAACAAAACTCAAAACACACGTTTAAATCTGCCTATGACCTCTGATTTTTTGTGAATTGTTTATTTTTCAACGTTCTTTTTCTTCGTTGTTTTAATGTATTTTACTGATTTCCTGTCAAGTGACCTTGGGTGTCCTGAAAGGTGCTTTTAAATAAAACATGTTATTATTATTGTTGACAGGAGATTATGTAGGTGTCTCCCAGGTGTCACGTCTGCAGTTGTTCACCTGTTGAGTTGGTTCAAACAGCTGTTCCCGTTTAATCCGGGAAATTAGGATGCTTTATAATAGCGTGGGCTGTTTGGAATGGTTTAACTTTGAGTTTTCCCAGAGGCGGAGTTTTACAAGGGACTGGATAAATGGTGAATGGTCTGTATTTGATATAGCGCCTTCTAGAGTCCTGGAACCCCCCAAGGCGCTTTACAACACAATCAGTCATTCACACACTGATGGGGATGAGCTACGATGTAGCCACAGCTGCCCTGGGGCGCACTGACAGAGGCGAGGCTGCCAAGCACTGGCACCACCGGTCCCTCCGACCACCACCAGCAGGCAAGGTGGGTTAAGTGTCTTGCCCAAGGACACAACGGCAGCGACAGACTGAGCGGGGCTCGAACCTGCAACCTTCCGATTACGGGGCGAGCTCTTAGCTCCTGTGCCACCATCGCCCACGATAATCATGGACATGACATCTTTTGTTCAAATGTAAATAAAAGCTGAGAAATGTCTACATCGCCTCACCTGCCACGTCACTTCCTGTCAAACAGTAACTTGCTGGTTGAGTAAAAGTAACTAAGTCAGCATTGACCAGGGTACGAACAACTCTGGGCAGAGCTGCAGTTGCACTTGCCGCAGTTGATGCTAGTGGTCAGGTTAGGAGCTCAGGTGTGATGATTCTGATCCAGGTGCTGGATTTCTTCAACGGGAACCTGAAGCGCCGGCGTCAGAAACGGAAGGAGGCAAAAGCCATGATGAAGCTGAAACGTCTGAGTTCCATACACACCGAGGCCAACGGCGCCATCATTGGTAACACACACACACACACGCACACACGCACGCACGCACACACGCACGCACGCACGCACGCACGCGCACGCACACACGCACGCACGCACGCACGCACGCACACACACACACACACACACACGCGCACTCTCACACACGCACTCACACACACACACACACACACACACACACACACACACACACACACACACACACACACGACCAACCCCCCCAACCTTCTGCTGTGTCAGGTCGTCATGTGGAGAAGTACGTGGTTCCAGAAGATGACGGCTACATGACCAACCCCAGCCTGACCATCAGCGTTCCCATCGCTCCCGGAGAATCCGACGTGGAGTTTCCAGAGGAGGAGGACGAGGAGGAGGCGGGTGGAGAGGAGCAGAGCGAGGGTTCTGAAGGAGACGAGGAGAGGGAAGAGGTGAGAAGGAGCAACTCCTCTGTGTGTGTGTGTGTGTGTGTGTGTGTCCGGTCCTTGGGTCCCTGAGATGTTCTTTAGAGGGCAGCTCCACCTACAGCTGATGGGTCAGGAGGCCTCAGGAAGACATCGGCTCTGACCCAAACCCCACATGCAGCTCTGGTTCTGGTCCATAACTCGTCTCCAGAGCCGCTGCAGCTTGCCGTCATCTCCGACTATTATTGTTCCTGAACAAATGGACGTCAGCTACTTTAGCTGCGGAGCTTCCCTGGAGCTCTGGATCTGCTGTTTCTCCTGAAGCGTGCAGATGTGTCACGCTGCGTGTTTACGCCGCGTCCTCGCAGGATCAGCAACTAAACCCGAGGAATGGTTTCAGACGCGCTCAGCGTGCTAGCCCGCGTTGACCCAGATAGGCAGGTGAGCAATGTTCCGGCTCGCCGTGAGGTTGGGCTCTGGATTAGATGAGTCAGCAGTTCAGTGCAGGTGTGAATCTGTCTCTTTGTTCAGGTTTGCTGACCGAGCAGCTCCAGAACCATCTGGACCAGTGGCTCAGGGGTCAGTCTGAGGTGCTGCTCTTGGACTACCGGTGTTAAGGAGTTTGGTCATTTGAGATTTTGTCTGTTAATAAATCTGACCTCTGACCTCTGACTCCAACCGACGTGATTCCCTCTCACACAGAACCAAAGAAACGGGGTGGTGTCCTGTGACCTTTGACCCCGGCTGGAGTGATGTGATGAAGCAGCTGTTTGTTCTGTTGAAGTGTAAAAATGTTTTTAGAGAAAATCAAAATGAATTGAATAAACAAAAGCAGTAAAATTACATTAAACAGATGTTTAATCCTGCTGCTGAGTCAGGGGTCAAAGGTCACACCCGTCCAACTGTGAACAAACCTGATTTTGTGATTTAAAAGAGAATTAAATCTTATAGATGTTCTATGGCCCAGACGTCCAGGTAGAACCACCTGTGGGAGTTTGTTCTGTGGCTTGGACACATGAAACTGACGGGACAATGGTGACCTCTGACCTCTGTGGGCTTCAGCACCCACCTAACAGATGGACAGGTGCAGCCAGCAGGTGTTCAGGTGATGCCTCGGCCCGGTTCTGACTCCTTGATCTTTAACTGAACCAACATGAAACCAAATCAAACACGAAAGGTTCTGACATCAGAGATCAGAGGTTCAGAAACTCAAATCTTTGTTCCGCTGTTAACAATCTCATCCTGGTGAGGAGTAAAGGTCCTCCTCTGATTGGCTGTCAGTGATGTTGTGGAAATGGATGCTCTGATTCTAGAAGCGGAGACTTCTTCTCCAGGATTTAGCTCGTCTTGTTAAACATCTGCCCTCATCCATCTCCACCTGGAGGTGACATGGGTTTGATTTCTGCGTCTGTCAGCATCAAAAACAAGCGTCTCCTGAGAGATGCTGCCTACGCCCTCGTTACGGCGACCGGGCCTCTGAGTGGAGACGCACGGCGATGGATGAAAGAGTTATCCGTCACTATGGCAACCACACGATGAAAGACCTCAAGCCCAGTCCTGAGTTTATCCACCTGGTTTCAGAGCAGCTGATGGAAATGTTAGGCATCTAGGATCTACTGAGACCAGAACCCACAACCACGGGCAGGTTTCTACCAAGGTCTGCAGAACACACCAGATGGACTCCAGCAGCAGAAAACCACACCAGGTGTGTCTCCAGCGAACAAACCCACGGCTACGAGTCCCACAGGACCACCAGAAGTGGACCAGGAGAGACCAGTCCTGGTCTGAGGGGTCTGGAGTTCAGCTGTCGGGGGGCCAGATGAAAGAGGAGGGGGGGGGGGGCATTAATCCAGTAAATGGAATAATCTTAAATTCATTAAATCCTCAGAGAACTTTTAGGTTCCCTTCAAAGCGATGCAGTAATCAGATTACTCTGTGTGTCATCAGAAACAGCTTTTGAGTAGACATTACCTTACATTATCCTGTGTGTGTGTGTGTGTGTGTGTGTGTGTGTGTGTGTGTGTGTGTGTGTGTGTGTGTGTGTGTGTGTGTGTGTGTGTGTGTGTGTGTCAGAGATTAGGAGTGTGTCCTCGTCTGCTTGGCTTCTACCTCGCTGGTGTTTGCGTCCAAGGTTGGCATCTGTGACAGTAGCTGCCCCGTTCCCAGAGTCTGAATGTATTCATGAGTCGCTGTTGACTCAGGTAGTTAGCTCACCTGTCCCCCCCCACCCCCCACCCCCCACCCCACCCACACACACACACACCTGCTGTTTCTTTGTCCAGACAAAAGACAAACTCACCAGATTTCCTGCCACCGCCGTCTCTCTGGGGAGGAAAACTCCCATGATGCTTAGCGAGCGAGGACCTTTAAAGTCAGCAGGGGGGGGGGGGGGGGGGGTGTTCCTAAAGTGAGCAGACGATGGATTTTCTGGCTGACAAATGGAACATTTGGAATGTGATGCTTCAGTTGTCTGAGCCAGAATTCCTGCTGGTTCTGTAGAACCGGACCGGTCCCACCTGGACTCCAGCACAGAGAGAGAGTTGGAAACTCATCTTCCTTCTAAAAGCTGAACCTGTTCACGTATTTTAATTCATCCTTTAAAGGCTCTGATGTTCTGGATCAGAACCACCAGGTCCAGAACATCAGAACCACCAGGTTACTGGTTCCGATGATTCTGTTACCGGCTCTGTAACCGGTTCTGTTACCGGTTCTGTTACCGGTTCTGTAACCGGTTCTGTTACCGGTTCTGTTACAGGCTCTGTAACCGGTTCTGTTACCGGTTCTGTAACCGGTTCTGTTACCGGTTCTGTTACAGGCTCTGTAACCGGTTCTGTTACTGGCTCTGTAACCGGTTCTGTTACCGGCTCTGTTACCGGTTCTGTAACCGGTTCTGTTACCGGTTCTGTTACAGGCTCTGTAACCGGTTCTGTTACCGGTTCTGTAACCGGCTCTGTTACCGGTTCTGTTCACGTGGAACGTCCAGCGTTCAGGACACGGCTGTAAAACTCATCTGCCTGTTAGACCCGGTCAGGGGGGTTTCTGATGTTTCTATTGGTCGTTTCTCTCAGCAGAAGGATGAGATCAGCCTATCAGAAGGAAGCACCGTGGACCTGAGAAAGTCTGGAGAAGAGGAGGACGAGTACTCGGAGATGGCTGAGGAGGCCATGGACCCAGAAAACTGTTTCCCAGACGGTAACCTTTATTTATCGGTATTTCTGAGCCGTCCCAGAGCCACCAGGACACGCTGATCCTTTACAGGCTGATATGTTTTTATTTGACACTAAAAAGGTTCTGGTTCTGATTCAACGTGGACGTTCTATTATTAAAGAGTGAGTCACCCCTAATGAGTGTCTAATAGTGCTGCAGTCATTATCTTTAGTGCATCTAATTTAAAGTAGAAATATTCAGACTAAACCATCAGAAGTGTGCTCTTCAGGCGGAAACTCTGCAGTACGCTGGATCTGGATCAGCCACTGTTGTTGGCCCAGAGGTAAATGGCGGCACTAGAGCCGAGCCTTGGCACACCTCCAGCTGGCTTAGCCAATCACAAGCCGATACGAAACGATACGGCTCAGAGCCGCTAGCCTCCTTTGAACTGTCCTTCCCTCTCTGGTAACCAGTTAGCTGTTGTGTAACTTATAAAGTAGCTACTAATCTAACTTAGTTACTTTTGACATGCAGTTGTCAGTTACTTCTGAATGTAGTAATGTAGTAACTGCTATTTCAAGGTAACTGTGGCAGCACTGGTGAGACTCTGGTGAGGGGGACAACTTACTCTTTAATGAATAATTAGGGATGATTAGCTGATGACATCAGGACTAAAGATCAAACATCCTGAGCCAGACGGCGGCTCTTGTACCTGAGCTTCAGCAAAGGTGTACCCCACACATCCTCGTGGCCCCTCCCCCGCCTGGCCCAAAACTTTCATGGCAGATTAATGAGTGTGTTCCTACCAACCCAGGTGAGAAGCAAACACCTTGTTTTCTTCCTGACTCAGCCGCTTTGCTGCAGAACACACACATTTGTCTTCAGACCTGAGGAATGATTAGTTTAACATCAGAGGAGATGAAGCACAGATGTGAGCAGACAGGGGAGGTGTGGCTGAAACGAATGACATCATTTAGACAGGAAGTGATGAGAAGAGTCACAACTGCAGGTTTTTAGATGAGATGTTTGAAAACGTTCACCTGCAGATGGAACCGCGGGTCCTGTTCAGGCCCGTCAGAACTCTGATGCTGATCCAGGACCTCCAGATTGGCGTGGTGTGTTTAGTTCTGATGACGAGTTAACTGGGTCGGTTCTGACCACTGCCATATTTTACTGCCGTGGTTTCTAATTGCATCACCGTTTTCCTCCTGGCTGGGTCGATTTGTCACA
The DNA here is from genome assembly GCF_043380555.1 of Nothobranchius furzeri. Taxonomy (NCBI): domain Eukaryota; kingdom Metazoa; phylum Chordata; class Actinopteri; order Cyprinodontiformes; family Nothobranchiidae; genus Nothobranchius; species Nothobranchius furzeri. The sequence continues at coordinate 64,334,156 of NC_091747.1, forward strand.
AGCTGTCCTCGGCCTCACACTGCGCCGGCGCCGTTTGTTCTCGCAGTTCCTGCAGGAACATGAAGGTTTCCCCAAACCCCCCAACACACACGCACACACGCACGTACACACGCACACGCACGCACGCACACACACGCACACACACACACACGCACACACACACACACGCACACACACACACACACACACACGCACTTGGCCCAATACTTTCATCATAGATTCATGGTTTTATTCCGACTAGCCCAGGTGAACAGCAAACACCTTGTTTCCTTCCTGACTCAGCTGGTTTCATCCTGCAGCACAAAGATTTGTCAGCACCAATGGCCCGGTTCTGATCCACAAAAGGAAACGTTCACAGACAGAGGTGGAAGAAATGTATCTGACCACAGGGGGATGCAAGCTGAAATATTCTCTGGGCTCTGCAGAGGAAACAGGCGGGACATCCGAGTGTTTCCTCAGGAAGCAGCAGATCAGCTCCTGCAGAAGCTCACCAGTGGGACAGTCCCACCTCTTCTTATTGCTGACAGGACAAACGAATGCTCCCACACGCCATTTCATCAGCACCTCACTTCAAACCTCAACCCAGTTTACTCACCAGTAGAACCATCAGAACCATGTTTGGAGTTTGACTCAGATCAGCACCATGGACAGCTCAGAACCCAATCCCTCACAAAGGTTGTTTCATCTCTAAGAATTTTTCATCCAGCAAGTTTACACTCACAGATGTGTTTTCCACTTCACCTGCCCCCCCCCCCCCCACACACACACACACACACATGCACGCACGCACGCACGCACGCACACACACACACACACACACACACACACACAGGGTCTCCCCCATGTCTGAGGCTGAATCAGGCAACACCACGGAGGGTTCCAGGTCCAGGTCACATGACCTGCTGAGGGTTTAGACAGACCAGTAAATCCAGTTAGAACTGGAGGTTTCTATTAAATGGAAAAAATGCAGGAAATCCAGGTTCTGGAGATGATTTCTGTTCCAGACTGGAGAAAAACACACCGATGTGTGAATAACCTGATCTGTCCAGGTTTGTGTTCCTTTAGTTTGGGCTCAGATGTTTTCACATAGCCGAGGACGCTAGTCCGTTCTTGTGTACTTGACAAGCGTGTTCCTGGCAAGGACACTGGAGAGTCTGTTGTAGCGAGTACGGGAGGACGAGGACGGTGTTTTGAACAGAATCGTGCTCCACTGCGTCATGGCAACGAGTGCTGCTCTTTGCTACGGTTAAAAAAACGAGCTGACATAAAAATTCTAGTTTGCCCCTAAAAGAACTAAATCCCAGTGCTGTGGGAGGCACGGGGACCACCGGTGTGTCTGGTCGCCGCTGCCCGCCCGTCAGACACAAACTTTTTTTCAGGACTTGATGAGCTCAGGAAAACATCTCCTCCAACCAGGCTAACTCTAACGCACGCTGCTGAGGTCTCTAACACGTCCTCCTGGCGCTTTATCCTCTCCAGTAAATCCTGCAATGACTTAATGTCGTTTTTCAGTGAAAACAATCAAAGCCGCTCATAATCATTTCAGTTCTAATACTGCTGCCCTGAAGCTCCAAGGCTTTCATGCTCTGATGTTTCAAGGCTCCACGGCTCCAATTCTCAGAGACCCCGACGCTCCGAGACTTTGATGCGCTGAGGCTCCGAGGTTCTGAGGCTCCGAGGTTCTGAGGCTCTGGTGCACTGAGGCTCTGAGGTTCTGAGGCTCCGAGGTTCTGAGGCTCTGGTACGCTGAGGCTCTGAGGTTCTGAGGCTCTGAGGCTTCAAGGCTTTGAGGTTCTGAGGCTCTGAGGCTTTGAGGTTCTGAGGTTCTGAGGCTTCGAGGCTCTGAGGTTCTGAGGCTCTGGTGCGCTGAGGTTCTGAGGCTCTGAGGCTCTGAGGTTCTGAGGCTCTGAGGCTCTGAGACCTGCTCCCAGCATCAGTGCCAGGCAGCAGTCGTTGGATTATGTTTGATTCATTTAGGAGATTGATCCGTCCATCAGCGTTGTCCCATCTTGCTGATTCAGCAGAGTCCTTTACGGCAGACGGACTTTTGCTACCAGCTGGACCCGGATCGGCTGTCGGAGAAGACCAGAACTGACATGAAACATGAGGGCAAGCTGCTGATCCATCAGCTTCAGCAGGTCTTCACTTTCTTTATTTGCTGATGAATCAGAACCAGAGTGAGGAGCATTTAGGAGGTTCTGACCCGTGGATCTCCTGCCAGCTTTAGCAGGAGAAACAGCTGGTTCTGCTCTGTGTCAAACTGGGCCAGCAGTACCAGCCTTTTGATGGTGTTGTGGTTTCAGAGTCATGGGCCAGAAACACCACCAACCACAGCTGGAAGCCGTTTGGGTTTCCTTTCCAGCACAAACAGAACCATCGGTCCCGAGTGGATTTGTTAACAGTCCATTCATGTCTGTGAATAAACGTCCTTCATCGGGTTCCTGGAGAACCAGTTCTGATCCATCTGACTCTGGCTCATCTCCTGAGAGGTCAGGTTCTGGTACCAACAGTGGACCCGAGAGAAAGACTAACTTCTTCAGAAAGTCCCAGGAACTGCTGATCCAGAACTGGTTTAAAGGGGAAAGACCAACATTTTCTTCTTGTTTGTGAGTAGAGACAGCCTGGGTGGTCCAGAGCCGCACGCCGAGAGGTCACAGCCGTGTGTGACCTGCCTTTTAGGTAGAAGAAGAACTTTTTTCCTGAGAAGCTTCTCAGAAAGCGTCACAATGTGGAGCCCTTTCTCCTCCAGTCTGCAGTCTACAGTTTCTGAGGCCTTCCGGTTAAAACCATCCAATCAGCAAGCAGCTCATTAGCATATTCATGTCCTGGGCAAGTGGGAGGGTAAACCGCTCGGTTCACAGCAAGGCTGGTTTAGGGGTTACCCCAAAATTCCACTATCTCCGCTCCGCCCCCGCTTTCCGCAGCCGCTCGCTTCCGAACTCAGTTTTTACTGGTACCCGCTCTACAACGGCTCCGCTCCGGTGCGGAGACCTGAGGTGCGCAAACAAGCATGCGCGGGATTCGAGATCTTGCGATACAGTCCGAGCAATAAACGCGGAAGTTAGATCCAAACACCCGTTGTGTGGGAGAAGCATCGACATGAACTGTTTAATCTGCCCATCATGTGTGTTGAGAGATCAGCAGTGTCTGGATCAACAAAGGGTGACTACTTTGATAGTAGAAACTGTATTCATGGCTTACTTTTGTGCATTTAGAGTTCAGCCGTCATTGATAGTTGTTAAAAGTTGTTAAACCTGTGCATATGAAACAAAAAACGCCTTTTGTTTATCGATTTATTGTGAAATAACGGAAGTTGTGCTCGCTCCTTTTCCTGTTGGGCCGTTGTGATTTCTGTCCGTTGACTGCGGAGGTGCTCCGGATCTGGAGGCGGAACGGCGGGCGGCGCACGGCCACAGTAGTGGAACAGCTCTGATTGACTACAACGGGACCGTTTTTACTGCGAAGTTCGTGCCGGAGCGGAGCGGAGGTAGTGGAATTTGGGGGTTAGAGGGTATCAGAGCTCCTGGGACAGGTGGAAGCCAGAAGAACATCTCTTTTGTTTCTCAGACTCAAAGCAGAGTTTCATGCTGGTTACCTGTCTTACCTGTCTTACCTGTCTTACCTGTCTTACCTGCCCCCTTTTAGGGTCTCAGACAGTCTGAGAGCTGGGGTGAGGACCGGATCAGGGGTTCTGATCTGTAAACCAGGTTCTGCCAGTGAACCTTTGGACCTGTAGACTGTTCCTAATTACTGCATGAGAAACGCTGCATCTTTACACCAGATGGCAAATGAGTTTTGACCTTTTCCGAACGGATCTTTGGGTTTTCACGGGCCGGAAAACAACGTTACGTAAGTCAGAACCTCAGCTGCTCCTAACGTATGTTCAGTTCTGCTCCGACCCGCTTCCTCACGTCTGGAAGTTTAGCTCCATACGCAGGTCTCAGCGTGTTTGTGTGTGTGTGTGTGTGTGTGCGTGTGTGTGTGTGTGCGTGCGCGTGTGTGTGTTTGTGTTCCCGTATCAACCCCCCCCCCTCCAGTGTCAGGAAGACAGAGCGAACACGTCCACGCGGCCTCTCTCATAACTATTTATCATGGTGGACAAAAGGCGTAGCGAGGTGGCGAGCTGCTGCGTGGCGACGCTCACAGATAAGAGAAGGTCAGGAGTTTGGTTCCTCCTGCAGAAGCTCCACAAAAGCTGCTTTATTCTGCTTGAAAAGGTGAAATAATTAAACATGGCTGATGTAAAATTGCAGAAATCCTCCAGCAGGTGTTTTTTTTCTGTTACTGATGCTGAACCGTCACATTCAGGCCCCATCATGCAGTTCCACACTGCTGCCATTCATTCATTCATTTTCCAAACCACTTCATCCTCTGTGAGGTTTTGGGAGCCGGTGTCTCACTCTATCACTCACCAGGTGAGAGACAGGGGACTGCTGGACAGGTCTTCAGTCCATCACAGGGACACACAACCACTCAGACCTGGACCATGGGGACAACGTGGAGTTTCCGGCTAACCTGACATGCATGTTTTTAGTCTTTTTTTTAACTGAACCTTCATTTATCCAGATGAGTCGACTGAGAACTCGTTCTCAGAGGATACTGCCCGGATACTTATAGGAACTGGTGAGCTGTAGCTCTGTACCTTCCAGGGAAACAATACTAGGGTGGAAAGTTACGGTTGAAGATCAGGAACTTTGTTTTACTTGTTTGAATGAAGATGAAGGTTGGAGAAGGCATGTGGAAGTTGTGCTGCAAGGAGGACAAAGCTGTGTTCGAGGAACAACAGCATGCATATAAAAGGGTGTCATCTGCATATAAATGTATATGAGAACTGTCAACGGCATGAACGATGCCCAGTATCGACCCTTGAGGCACGCCCATAGATAGAGGTAGAGCAGCAGGTTGGTAACCCTCTGTTCTCACTAGCGTACGACCTAAGATATGACTTCTGAACCACGCCACGGATGTCTGAGAACGTCCTGCATGTTTGAGCCTGCTAAGATGTTATGGTCTACAGCAGGGTGTCAAACTCAAACTCACACTGAGCCAAAATAAAAATCTGGGACAGAGTCGCCGGCCAAACTTAATTTTTTTTAAAAAGTGATGCAAATTTGCACATTTTCTTATCAACATGAATGCAATTTTGAACTTTTAAATTTGGAAACAAACATATTTCTGCATTAACACTGAATGTGGAATAACCAAATTACACACGAGCAAGTCAGTTTTAAATAAAACACATCAGTGGTATTCATTACTTGTGGTATAATCAGCATTTTATAAATCTATTCAGGATTTATGTTTTCTTGTTTATTCATTTTTCTTATTTTTTATTCTCCTTTTTTCTCCTGTAATACGTGTCATCGCTGCTGTGACGTCTAGCTTTCCCCACTGAGGAACAATAAAGGGATTTTCTATTCTATTCATCTATCTGCAGCCTTTCCACTTCCTGTTTACTGTAGGTTAAATCTTTTCTCACGGGCCAACAACAAAATAAAATATCATTTTATCTTAAATGAAAATGCAACATCTCACCTGTTAACTTTCATGTTTTGGAGCAGAAAAAGAGCAGAAAACCAACATATTTAAAGCTCAGTTTGCTCCACTGGTTTACTGTGATGCTCACCTGTTCCAGCCAGATACCTGCATCATGGGGTTGATCTGAGCTGAGGAGGAGACTCCTGTTGTTTTGTTCATCTTCATCATAATAATGACAACATTAGAGGACAACAGGTGCTCACATAGGTTTGTGCTGATGAACATGTCTGAGCAGCTTGACCACGTTGTTGTGTGTCGGGGAGGAAACACAACCACAGCAACCACAGAGTCGTGCTGGTTTGAGCGTGTCGCTGCTCGCTGGAGTTATATCAGCTCTGTCTGGACGTTAGTTGGAAAACTTTCTCTTTCAGTCGTGAACACATTACTGAGCGGCTAGAATCTCCGTTTCTGGGCTTCAACGTCAGAAAATAGCTGAGTGAACTCGGCGCTGAGTGAGAGGAGTGTGTAGTTTGTCCGAGACAGCGGAGCTGCAGACACCGGCAGCAGACGCTGGAAAAAACACAAAGGAGGGGGCGCTTCGGCTCCGTGCTAACGCCGCAAAGCATCATGGGAGTTGTAGTCTTTGTGGTAAAATCAGCCAGTGGGTCAGTTTTAATATATTTTTGACATTTATCTTGCGGGCCACATAAAAATGCTTTGCGGGCCTTGTGTCTGACACGTGGTCTACAGAGTCAAAGGCTTTAGCCAAGTCAACAAACACAGCTACACAATATTCCTTATTGTCAACGGCCCATATGATGTCATTTATCACTTAAGGTGTTGCAGACACATCCATGGCCAGGTCTGAAGCCGGACTGCATGGGGGTAATAATACTGCTGGATTCCAGATGGTGAGCTAGCTGTTTGTTGGCTAACTTCTCACTGACTTTAGAGAGGCAAGGCAGGATAGAGATAGGCCTCCAACAGCTCGGGTCTGAATGAGAAAGAGTGGAGTAATATAATGTACAATGGTCACCAAGGCTTTGGCTGAAAAATGAAGACGAGTATGTTGGTGAGAATTACATCGATTAGTGTTCCGTTATCGAAGGATGTTCATCTATCTTGGGGAGGAGGCTTTGAATGTTTAAACGCAGAAATCCCAAAGCTTTACGACAGCAAAAGCAATCAAAGGTCATTGTCTTCATGCGAGAAGCTAAAGAGGTAAGAAGTGTTTGCCTCGGAGTGATGTCAGCTAGATGTAATTTGGTCACACTAAAAATGAACTATTAGCTCGCATTAAGCCTTTCTTATCCTCAGGTGTGTAATCTAGTCCAGTTACTCAGCTCTATAGTAGCCCAGATTACAGCAGGAAGTGGATCACATGTTACTGAGGTCACACATTCAGAGATTTTGGGCAGCTTGAAGCACACACACTACTTTCTACGTTTTAGCGTAGACCAGAGATCCCAGACCAGCACCAGTAGACCAGTGGACCCAGACCAGCACCAGTAGCCTAGAGGTCCCAGACCAGCACCAGTAGACCAGAGGACCCAGACCAGCACCAGTAGCCTAGAGGTCCCTGACCAGCACCAGTAGCCTAGAGGTCCCAGACCAGCACCAGTAGACCAGAGGACCCAGACCAGCACCAGTAGAGCAGAGGACCCAGACCAGCACCAGTAGACTAGAGATCCCAGACCAGCACCAGTAGACCAGAGGACCCAGACCAGCACCAGTAGCCTAGAGGTCCCAGACCAGCACCAGTAGACCAGAGGACCCAGACCAGCACCAGTAGACCAGTGGACCCAGACCAGCACCAGTAGAGCAGAGGACCCAGACCAGCACCAGTAGACTAGAGGTCCCAGACCAGCACCAGTAGACCAGTGGACCCAGACCAGCACCAGTAGCCTAGAGGTCCCAGACCAGCACCAGTAGACCAGAGGACCCAGACCAGCACCAGTAGCCTAGAGGTCCCAGACCAGCACCAGTAGACCAGAGGACCCAGACCAGCACCAGTAGCCTAGAGGTCCCAGACCAGCACCAGTAGACCAGAGGACCCAGACCAGCACCAGTAGACCAGTGGACCCAGACCAGCACCAGTAGAGCAGAGGACCCAGACCAGCACCAGTAGACTAGAGGTCCCAGACCAGCACCAGTAGACCAGAGGACCCAGACCAGCACCAGTAGACCAGAGGACCCAGACCAGCACCAGTAGACCAGTGGACCCAGACCAGCACCAGTAGACCAGAGGTCCCAGACCAGCACCAGTAGACCAGAGGACCCAGACCAGCACCAGTAGACCAGTGGACTCAGACCAGCACCAGAAGACCAGAGGTCTCAGACCAGCACCAGTAGACCAGAGGTCTGTGCAGTGTAACCTGGTGGTCAGCGTTTTCTTTCTGAGCAGCGTTGACAGCAGAAGATGCTTCTCGGTGCTGTTGAACCCCATGTTTGCAGGTCTCTGGATAGAGATTTATATCATGAAATATGGAAGCATCTAAAGCGCCACCGGCAGCATACGCTAGCCTGTTCATGCATCGACGCTATGGTTTTCTGAGCAGGGTTCAAAAAGCGATCATTGCAGCTGAAAGTGCGTTTGATGGAGGCGTCTACTTGACTTAACCAGGCATCACCGGGCAGCAGTAGCTCAACAGGTTGAGCGGGTTTTCCAGTAATCAGAAGGTTGCAGGTTTGATCCTGGCTCCGGACAGAGAATTCTGCTGTTGTGTCCTTGGGCAAGACACTTAACCCACCTTGTCACTTTGACTAGTCGTTGATGACGTCATACACCTGAAGCGGGTTGGTTCGCTGGAGTTTTTGACAATTAAAATTGCGTCCACATTTTCAAAGGTAAACACATCTCTTTTAACAACGGTAGTTTCTGCATCCTGCCTCAACCCACTCCCCCCTCCCCCTGCCTCAGCCCACTCCCCCCTCCCCTGCCTCAGGCTTCTCCCCCCTCCCCCTGCCTCAGGCTTCTCCCCCCTCCCCCCTCCCCCTGCTTCAGCTCACTCCCCCCTCCCCATGCTTCAGCCCTCTCCCCCCTCCCCCTGCGCAGCGGCCGCAAACTCACTGATGCGCCTGCAGCCTCTCGGAGTTCCTGCTGCTCTAAACATTAAAATAATTATTTCATTTTCTGTTCCTCACTTCTGATTACCTTCAATGGTGTCTGTTTGTTGCAACCAGCAGGTACAAAAACTAACTTGTTTTATTTGACTATTTTTCTGTCCTGCCTGTTTATTATCTTCCTGCATCTCCTCTCAGTCCTAAAGAGAAACTGCTACCTGGGTTCATATATATTCACCTTATTAGTTACCTTTGAACTGCAGTTCTAAAAGATCTACCGACCGCAAAAACAGCGGAGTGCTCGCCGGCCACACCGGTGAGGTGCTTCACCGGAGGACAAAACAGGTGATGCGCCCCGCTCCACAGCAGCGAAAAGCATCAGGCACAAATAAAAGAATAAAAGACAGAAAACATAAAAGGAAATGAGCCGACATGAACGATCGCGTGTTAAATTAGTTTTTGAGGTGGCGACATGATAACGTTACTGTGGCCGTGCTCAGGACGCAGATGTCTGGAGCGATCAGAGCTTTGCATACACAAGCTGGTTAAGGTTAGGATGGGGGTGAGGGGAAGGTTAAATTGCAAGAGGGTAAAGGTCACAAATTGGTTAAATGTCCGTTTTACGGCGGGTGTCAGTACCGACGCTCTGGCACAGCGCGTCGCCTCCCGACGCGCAGGGGCTCATCACCTGCTGTCTTTTCCGAGGGCTGCATCTTGTCGGTCATTATCACGTGACAGCGACTAGTCGATGACAGGCATAACAAGTCACTACAGAGCGGTGAAGTTGACTAGTTCATACAACCCCTACCCAACACACTGAAAAAGTGGCTGATTGAGTGTCAGATCACAGCTCACTTATTTTATTTGGGATTGCCCACCAGACATCAGCAAAGAGGCCGTTAGTCACCATGGAAACCAAACACCGGGGTAATCAGAGCTCTAATTATGGGGCAGGCAGACGCTGCAATCAGATGAGTGAAGAGCAGCTAAATCATCATCTTCAGTCAGAGGAAACATCTCTTACACAAATAGCATTCAGAACCCATCAGACCACGTCAGCCATTCTTCCGTTCTTACCTGTGTGTTTCAGCGTGAAATGAAGCTTACTGTGTTTATTTTCCTCTTTTTTCTGATTCTGATATTTTGTTAAAAAGCTTCAGGAGGAACAAAACCAACGATGGAGCTCCAGTGAGCTGGTGGTGTTTTTCATAACAATCAGAAACTCAACTTGAGGATTCAGTCGGTTCCTTTCTGACATTTTCACCTCTAGGTGGCAGCAGAGGTCCCGAGCCAGCTGTGCCTAAAGATGAAAGAGCAGCTGAACACCAGTTGGGTCCCAGCCCCCTGTGGCCCACTTGTATTTAAGACCCACCATAAAAGTGGTGAATAGCTGCTACATGAGCCTGGGGGTCTAAATAAAGGCAGGAACGTTGATGCTTGGAGTTGGACATAAGCTGTATGGAAATGTATCACTGGACTCATGCCACAGTACGAATATCATTAAAAACAAGGTTTTGTACTTTAAATGTTTCCCTAATTTTACAAATATTAGGCCTTAAAAAGGTGAACGCTCGCAACCATCCTGGTGGTTCTGAGAGCTTTTCTCCACTGAGTAGTAGTTTCAGTAAAGTAAGAATAGTGAAGCTAGGGTGTACCTCAGGGCACCATCCTTGGTCTATGTCATTCACATCAGAGCCTGGGCACTTTACTCCTCCCTGACTTTAAATAAGGGTGTTTCTTCTGTCTGCCATCATCTTGCCTTCAGAGTGTGCCAGCATCAATCATTCAAACCATCCATCTTTTCTGCTTCCACTGTACGGGAATGTCATACTCACGTCAACACTTTGATTGAATTAAGTTAAAAAGAAGCTTTTAGTGACACATTCAGTCCACAGAGCTGAAATCTGAGCCTCCTGTTATCGGCTCAGTGGTCACATGCACTCCAACAAACGGCCTGCTTTCTTGAGCTGCTTTTAGGATGTGTCTGCACACTGCATCAATATAAAACCATTCAGACCATTCTCAGACTTTACCGTGATCAACAAAATACTAACGTTACATTAAGGTAGTGCACAAGAGTAAAGTCAGCAGAACACTTTTAGCACAACTAGACAACAACAAACCAGAGGGTGAAGGTTCTGACATGAACTTTTAGACTTTTAAAGGTTCTGGAGTTAAATCCAGTTGGGCTCCGGAAATTAACGTGATCTTTATGTGAATCCAGTCATCTCTCCAACACA
>NC_091747.1:64347436-64349936 GCF_043380555.1 Nothobranchius furzeri
GTGATGATGATGGTAATAGTGATGATGGTAATGATGGTGATTAGAATGGTGATGATGATGGTGATGATGAAGATGATAATTGTGATGATGGTGGTGATGATGATGACGATGGTGATGATGGTGGTGATGGTGATGACGGTGGTAATGATGATGATGATGATGATGATGATGATGGTGATGATAATGATGACCGTGGTAATGGTGATGATGGTGATGATGATGGTGGTGATGATGATGTTGAGTAGAATGGTGATGATAATGGTGATGATGATGGTAATAGTGATGATGGTAATGATGGTGAGTAGAATGGTGATGATGATGGTGATGATGAAGATGATAATTGTGATGATGATGATGATGGTGGTGATGATAATGGTGAGGATGATGGTGATGACAGTGGTAATGGTGATGATGATAGTGATGATAGTGGTGATGGTGATGATGATGGTGATGACGGTGGTAATGATGATGATGATGATGATGATGATAATGATGACTGTGGTAATGGTGATGATAATGGTGATAATGGTGATGATGATGATGTTAAGTAAAATGGTGATGATAAAGGTGATAATGATGATGGTGATGATGAGTAGAATGGTGATGCTGATAATGGTGATGATGACAATTGTGATAATGATGATGATGATGGTGAGTAGAATGGTGATGATGATGGTGATGACGGTGGTAATGATGATGATGATGGTGAGTAGAATGGTGATGATAATAGTGATGATGATGTGATGACGGTGGTAATGATGGTGATGATGATGATGATGATGATGGTTATGATGATGGTGATGACGGTGGTAATAGTGATGATGATAGTGATGATGATAGTGATGATGGTGATGATGATGGTGGTGATGATGATGATGATAATGATGATTATAATGATGACTGTGGTAATGGTGATGATGATGATGGTGATGATGATGGTGATGATGAAGATGATGATTGTGGTGATGATGATGGTGGTAATGGTGACGATTGTGATGGTGATGATGATGATGTTAAGTAAAATGGTGATGATAATGGTGATAATGATGATGGTGATGATGATGATGATCATGGTAATGGTGATGATGAGTAGAATGGTGATGCTGATAATGGTGATGATGACAATTGTGATGATGATGATGATGGTGATGATGGTGATTGTGATGATGATGATGGTTGAGTAGAATAGTGATAATAATGGTGATGATGATAATGGTGGTGACGATGGTGATGACAGTGGTAATGATGATGATGATGATGATGATAATGATGATGGTGTATAGAATGGTGATGGTGAGGTTCATGAAGATGATGATGATTGTGATGATGATGATGATTGTGATGATAGTGATTATAATGGCGATAATAATGGTAATGATGATGAATGTGATGATGGTGATGATTGTGATGATGGCGATGATAATGATGATGATATTGGTGATGAAGATGTTGATGACGGTAATGGTGATGATGAATATGGTGATGACAGTGGTAATGGTGATGGTGATGATGGCGATGATGATGATGATGATGATGAGTAGAATGGTGATGATAATGGTGATGAGATAATGGTGATGGTGATGATGATGATATTGGTGATGAAGATGGTGATGACGGTAATGGTGATGATGATAATGATAATGGTGATGATGATGATGATGGTGGTGAGTAGAATGGTGAGGATGATGATGATGGTGATGATGGTGGTGATGATGATGATGGTGATGATGGTGGTGATGATGATGATGGTGATTACAGTGGTAATGCTGATGATGGTAATGGTGATGATGAGGATGATGAGTAGAATGGTGATGATGAGTATGATGTTTTTGATGCTGATGATGCTGATGATGATGATTGTGATATGATGATGATGATGATGATGATGATGATGATGACGGTAATGGTGATGATGTTAATGCTTATGATGATGATGATGGTGATGATAATAGTAATGATGATAATGGTGATGAAGATGGTAATGACGTGGTAAGGGTGATGATGATGATGATGATGGTGATGATGATGGTGATGAAGATGGTGATGACGGTGGTAATGATAATGGTGATGATGATGGTGGTGGTGGTAAGTCGAATGCTGCTGCTGCTGATGATGACGGTGATGACCGTGGTAATGCTGATGATGACGATGGTGATGATGATGGTGGTGATGATGATGGTGATGATGATGATGATGATGATGGTGATGACCGTGGTAATGCTGATGATGATGATGGTGATGATGAGGATGATGAGTAGAATGGTGATGATGAGGATGATGTTTTTGATGATGATGATGATGATGGTGGTGATGATGATGATGGTGATGATGATGGTGATGATGAGGATGATGTTTTTGATGATGATGATGATGGTGGTGATGATGATGATGATGGTGATGACGATGGTGATGATGATGATGGTGATGATAATGGTGATGCTGATGATGACGATGGTGATGATGATGGTGATGATAATGGTGATGATGATGATGATGATGA